>NC_140179.1:102473933-102488933 GCF_963971535.1 Notolepis coatsorum
CAAACAACTCACTGCAGCACCCACTTTACACACTTTAGAACACCTAAACACACTTTACACTTTATATTTATATTTATTGGTAAAGGAGTTGCACTACAACTCGCACACCTTACTGTAAATTGTACCTAAATTGTACCTCATCCCATTTCTGCTCTGCACTATATAGTATTGTATATTAGTACATTGCATAGTATATTGTATATTGTATGGTAACTCAGTTACTTCTATTCTGCATCGAACATTGTACATATGTCTATACTGAACACTGTGACCTCTATTTTTACTTCTATTTTACATGCTATACTATTTTATTTCATACTTATCTTGTCTAACACAGTCTCTGGAGCGTAACAGTAAGAAGCATTTTGTATAAAAGTATTCTGTACTTCTGTATGACAACTATTAAAGAAACTTGAAACTACTAGCATGTATGGCATTATTGTAGGCTTGGACTAGGTATGGAAGCTGATGGTGCCAGTGTGGTTGGTTGTCTGGGTCGAGGGAGTCCAGCAGAGAGAGCAGCATCTGATTAAAGCGCTCACAGACCCCATTGCCCTGAGGGTGGTATGGAGTCGTGCGGCTCTTCACGCACCCATACACGTCACACAACTGCTGCATCAGCCGGGACTCAAAAGCAGCTCCTTGATCCGTCAAAAACCGCTCTGGACACCCAAAGGGCTGGATCAGTGTCGTCCATAGCGCCTTGACCGTACTGACCACCATCTGATCCTTGGTGGGAACGGCAAAGGCGTAGCGAGAGAACAGGTCGGTCATCACCAGGATGTAGGGGTAGACATCGGCCGGCCGACCTAATGATAAGTAGTCCAGGCCCACCACCTCAAATGGGTAACTACTCCTGATGGAGCTCAGGGGCGCCCGTTGTTCTGGTCCTGCCTTGCTTACTGCACAAGGAGAGCACCTTCTCTGCACTAGAATGGCCAGCTGCCCGATGGTACTCCTTCCAGAGACCCTTGGCCCGACTGAGGGGTACAACCAGTTGGTCAGTGGTCAGGTGTGTATCGAACTCCATCACTCTTCTCACAATGAGCCCTTTGTGGAGGTTTAGGCACTCCCACTCTGCCAGCAAGCCCCGTAGGCCCGGAGGTAATTGACGACGGCAGTCTAGGGGTGGCGGTGCCCCCTGGGTCAGCAATCGGTGGACTTGTCACAGGTCCGGATCCTCCCGCTGGCTCTGTATCCAGTCCAGTACCTCTGGGGCTGCTGCATCAGTGTCCACAGCTTCCTCCGCCACCCTTCCTGGCGGGTCCTGCCCTTCCACTGCCTGGACTGTCGTGCTCCCAGCCTCTGGCAACCGAGACAATAGATCGGCATTCTGATTGACAGCCCCTGGCCGGTATTTGATCACGTAGGAGTAGTTCGCGAGCTGGGCCGCCCAGCGCTGCTCGTGTGCCCCCAGTCGGGCTGTTTCCAGGTGCACCAGCGGATTGTTGTCTGTGAAGATAGTGAACTGGGCCCCCCAGAGGTAATCTTTGAATTTTTCGGTTACCGCCCACTTCAAAGCCAGCAGCTCCAACTTGAAGGAGCTGTAATTCTGGTCGTTGCGCTCCGTCTGGGAAAGGCCGCGACTGGCGTATGCAATGACCCGCTCTCAGCCCTCCTGGACCTGGGACAGGACTGCCCCTAGCCCCTTCAAGCTGGCATCCGTGTAGAGCCTGAACGGCTGGCCGTAGTCAGCAAAGGCCAAGATGAGGGCCTCCAACAGGTTCCTCTTCAGCTCCTCAAATGCCTGCTGACAGGGTGGTGCCCAGGTCACTGGCGCAGACGGTCGTCCAACAGTACCCTGGAGCAGTCGGGTCAGAGGGGTGGCGATCCGGGCAAAGCCAGGGACGAACCGTCGATAGTACCCCACGAATCCCAAGAATGACTTCACCTGTTTGGCCGTGGTGGGCACGGGCCAGCTGCGGATGGCCTGAGTCTTCTCCGGGTCAGTCGCCACTTCTTGGCCGCTGACTATATGGCCCAGGTACCTCAGCTCCTGGTGGAACAACCTGCACTTTCCCGGCTGAAGTTTAAGACCGTGCTCCTGAAGCCGATGGAACACCATCTCCAGATGATTCAGGTGGCTCTGAAAGTCTGGCGAATATACAATCACGTTGTCCAGGTAGATCAGAAGGTGGTCATTCACCTGGCCACCCAGGCAACGCTGCATCAATCATTGGAAGGTGGTGGGGGCATTGCACAGACCAAAGGGCATCCGTTCGAACTGGTACAACCTCAGTGGCGTGGCAAAGGCCGTCTTCTCCTGGTCCTCCGGCACCACTTCCACTTGCCAGTACCCGCTGGCCAGATCCAGGGTACTGTACCAGGTCGCCTGGGTCAAATTGGTCAATGACTCCTCTATCCGGGGCAGCGGGTATGCATCCTTGTGGGTCACGGCGTTCAGCTTCCGGTAGTCTACGCAGAAGCGACAGGATCCATCCTTCTTGCGGACCAACACCACTGGGGCCGCCAATGAACTGGAGCTCTCGCACACCACCTTGCTGTCGACCATCCCCTGCAGCAGCGTTCTCAGCTCAGCGTATAGCTTGGGTGGAATCGGACGGTACCTCTCCCGAATCAGTGGTGCGTTTCCAGTGGGGATATTATGTTGAACCACCTTGGTACGCCCGAAGTCCTCCTCATGTGCAGCGAATACATGGGTCCATCGGCGCAGCAGGGCAGCGAGCTGTACTTCTTGGTCCCTTGTCAGTCCCTCCCCCCTCAGATCCATGGCCGGGTGGTCGGCCAGGGGGGGTTCAGCTACCCAACGCACATCCACTTCTACCACCCCGGGGCCGGTGTCTGTCAGAATCAGATGGTTGGCCCCATGGATATCCTGCAGGGGGACCAATGACATCGTGGCCAGGGAGCACCGCTGGGGGATTAGCACAGAGGAGAGGTGGGGGTTACAAATACGCAGTGGCACCTTCCCTCCCCGTACCCAGCTGAGGGGCCGAGCTACTCGCCAGCCACGCTCTCCTACCACCAGGTCGGTGTGGTCTTCCACCAACACCGGGCAGTCCAGGCGACCCATCCTTGGATTAACATCTGCCCAGACCACAATCTCAGATTCCGGGGGCACCAGGACAGGGGCCTGTCGCCGCAGCCTAGCCGTGCCACTGGCCACGTCTGCTGGGGGGGTGTCTTGTACCTGCTGGCAAAGAGTAAATGCCTTTTCCCACACCCTCCTGGCTGCTGGAGGGACAGTGGACTTAAAGGCTTCCTGCCCTGGGTGTCCCTTCTGAAATAGGCCCTCCCAGCACTCTGATATAACGTTCATGCCCAACAGCCCATACTCCGTGCTAATACAGTCATAATTTACAATCACCACCCCTCGACCCAGTACCTCAATGCCGCCGATGGTGAAATCCAGAACCACGTAGCCCACAAACGGAATCTGTAGTCCATTGGCAGCTCCCAGGGTCAGCCACGGTAGTCCTCCGGCTCCCTGGAGCCCCTCGCCACCGAAATGGCACTGAAAGAATGATTGGCCAAACAGAGTCACCTGAGAACCCGTGTCCAGCACACAGGGTATCTTCTTGCCCCGAATCAGGACCTCCACTTCTGGACAGCGCCCCACCACTGTCGGTCTCTGCAGGGCCTCCATCATACCTCCTGGACCGGTCACTTGTCCTGTAGTGACCAGGACCGCTGAAAATCCGGGGGAGGCGCCGTCCTATGCGTGCAGTACCTCTCGATATGGCCTGCCTCCCCGCAGTTTCTGCAGATGGGCCGGCCCTGCTCATCCCACTGGTAGTTGCGAGGCTCCCGGTTGTCAGGGTGCTGGCGTGGCCTGGCAGAAGGTCTAGCTGGAGGGCCTGGCTGTGCCCACCTCTGCGCGGGCTCGGGTCCACGTCCAGAACCCTGCATCTGGCTCCGTATTTCCTCTGCGAGGGTGCTCCCCAGCAGTGCTACCTGGTCACGTAGTTCTTTCTGTAGTTCCATACGTACCATAACTACATATATTGCATATGCACTTGCCTGACACCCTGCCAGGTACGCATGTAGATCCTCACAGGACCATCACTGGGGCGTGTTCTCCTCTCAGGGTCAAGCAGGTCCATCAGCACACACACACACACAGACACACACACACCCCCACCCGTGACACCCAACCTTGGGCTATGCAGGCTCAATGGCTGCCATACACTGGCACCAGACACACATCACACTACACAATGGCTGAATGGCTCAGGAGACAGGGATTGATATCAGCCAATTAAGGGGAAGGGATGATTAGGTGGCCTTGATGTCAGAGACCTGATTGGGAATTTGGCGGGAACGTCGGGGAACTGGGTTCTTTAAGGACCGAGATTCGGTCATATGGAAACGCTGTATCACTGGCAGTAGCCTACCACCTCTAAGATACTGTATCTATATGCAGCCCGATCTCGCTTAAAATATGTAAATAGTACTAATCGTCCACAGGAAAAAAGGTCAATTTTGTATGTTAGTGTTATGTGTTATGCCATAAGTTGTATATATTTACTAGAGGTGGGCATAGATTAATTTTTTTAATCTAGATTAATCTATCTGCAATCCTGGATTTAATCTAGATTAATCTAGATTAAAATGGCTAAAAAAAAAATCTGCCGAAGGCATTCAAAATATGTGTGTTCTACCCAAATAATGACCAGAAGTAAGTCCTTACTTTTTCTTTCCTCATTATGTTTCTCAGGCCAGGTGGCCCATTACACCATGAGCCCATCTCCCGTTTCCAAAATGCATTACAGACTGTTTGAAAAAGCTATGATAATTGGTAATGAAATATCAAATAATGTTCAATAAGATGTACTTAATATTTTTCCTGTTGGGTGCCAGACAGGGCCAAACCCTGCCAATGCAAATCAACTGCTCCAGTGGAGTTGCTCAGTGGCCAATGGTGTCAACTGTGGTTGTACTGGGCAGCTGCCAGGTGTGAATAGAACTGTGTGAATGTGAAGCAGGGCGTTCCTGAAAAACTTTTCAGGCCGGGGCCCAGAAAATAAGGCGTCAGAGAGCCGCGGCCCAATGCACATCGTTTGGCTTTTTTTTTTTTTTTTTTGCCAGACGACCGATTTTTTAAGCCAAATATCACTTCAATCCTATTAAGTTAGTTCAAGTTAGTTATTCATTTATATGTGCTATTTATGAGAGGGCTAACTTGTTGCAAAATAATAATGATAATAATAATAGCCTCATTAAAATACTATTGTTGCTTCGGTTGTTTTCAGCGTTTTATGTGCATAATCTGTTATTTAGTTTGAAATGTTCGTTGAAATAAGTCGATTTTTCGTTTTTGTTTATTTATTAAGTTAATATAAAACCATATAGTCACATTTTAGAATACAATAGAATAGAATTTTAGAATACAACTAGAAACACTGTCCTGGCCTGCTTCTAAGTTCAGTGGCCTGACAAAAAAAATTCAAATAAAAAAAAAATAAATAAAAAAATAAAAATAAAAATAAAAAAAATATATTTTTTATTTAAAAAAAAAAAAAAATTAAATCATCTCGCGGCCCACCCGTGGCTGCTCGCGGCCCACCTTTGGGTCGCGACCCCGACTTTGGGAACCACTGCCTTACAGGACCTTCCTCTGACAGAAGCAAGCAGGGTCTGTTTCAGTGGAGACCTGGTCGTGATGCTTACTGTACATACTATTACCAGGCTTGGGAAGTCACAGATTAGAAGTCATGGGACTGCAGTAATGAATGAATGAATGAATGAATGAAAGAATGAATTATTTTATTTCGAATGTTTACAAATAAATAAACAAACAAATAATTTTTCAAACATTTTCACAAATAAACAAACGAAAAGGATAGGTTTGAAGCCGAAGGCTTATAGAGCAACCTACCCCTAATTCAAAAAACGAATTCAAAAAAGTTTAAGTTTTCAATTAGTAATCTGATTACAAAGAAAAATACAAAAAAAACTCTAATCCATTACTGGATGGTGGGGGGGGGGGGGGGGGGGGAATTGTAATTACAGATCAATTTGAGAGAATACATTTATGCAACATGAATTTAACATGAATTTAACATGAATTTAACATGAAGATAACAGACACAAAGTGTTCCGTTTAGTAGTTTAGTTTAGAAGTTACAAAATAATGATAACAAAACTACTCAAATGACATTGTTTAACGGCACATTCTACTGATTTGGAGGCACGGTAGCCCCAAAACGTAACTGAAAAGGAACCATTACCGATGTTGTGTAGTCCGGATTTTATTAATAGCTGCAGTTT
Source organism: Notolepis coatsorum (assembly GCF_963971535.1). Taxonomy (NCBI): domain Eukaryota; kingdom Metazoa; phylum Chordata; class Actinopteri; order Aulopiformes; family Paralepididae; genus Notolepis; species Notolepis coatsorum. The sequence continues at coordinate 102,480,165 of NC_140179.1, forward strand.
TGAAGAGGTAATCTGTCATCTCGATTACATTTTGAAAGTAACTTTCCCAGCCCTGCGCATATATGCATAATTCATCTGTGTCAAAGTTTCCATCCAGCAGAGCCCTATAGTTGTGACGTTTCTGTAGCAGATTATACGCTGTTTGCCAAAGTAGGCTCATCTGCCGGCTAATTTGTTTCTATGAAAGCTGACGTTGTTTCTGTGAGCTCTATTTCAAGGCATTTAAACTCCTGCCTCAGAAGCCGTTGTCATCATTATACATCACAGCTGGCTTCAGACTGTTATTGTAACTGGCAACAATATTATGACATAACACCAGAAATGGGTATTCTGGCATATTTGTCCCTCTAGGCTAGTGCAGATTTATCCCTATTAGCCTGAACTGGAGAAAGTCAACTAGACCTGCCGTTTAAATACCATATAGATGGTCTTGTCCGAAAGCTGTGTCCAAAAGATTCGCTTTTTCTATAGAAATAGAGCCGACTGTTTTGTAGAAAAAGGATTGTTGAAGCAGTTTTCCTACATCAGTGTTGCATTACGGGGATGTGATTTATAGAAATGCAGCTGCTTCCACTCTTAACCCTTTCACCGCTGCACTACCAAACGGTTAACCCTTTCACTGCGACAACAATACACAGAAGGTTAACCCTTTCACCGCCACACGACAGCCGGCGACCGTCGGTTGTGTGTGATAGTAAAGGCAGTGTTGCGTTGCCGATTTCAAAGCTGGTTGCACGCACGCACGCGCATAAATGTCCCCTCGCATAAGCACAGACTAAGTAAAGACAGTGCCTAATTGCCTCTACGAATGGAATGGAACACATTTCATTCACAAGTTTTGTGTGAATGATTCTGAGAACGTATTTGGACAACCCTTTGGAAGCAGTGGACAACCCTCAACCGCCTAAGGACCGGCGTCGGACGCTACGCCGCCTCAACGAAGAGGTGGGGCCTCAAGAACAGTGCCTCATGCGAGTGTGGAGCCCCTGCACAGACTGTGGAACATATAATCACCAGTTGCCCCAAACACCGGCCACCGTATGGAGAACGCGGTCTGATGGAACTGGACGATGAAACGCATGGTCAACAGAGCTGCAGGTCTAAAGACACACGCCAGAAGAAGAAGAAGAAGAACGTATTTGAACACACCTGACGACCGGCGCTATTGTTATGCAAAGTGGCTGTAGTGGGTGCTTAGCGAGTTGGCAAGTCAGTCGAGTGCACGTGCTTCCATGCTCACAGAGCCGGTTGCACGGCGTGCAACCCCGTCCCATGAGCAACGCATCCCTGAGTAAAGGGTTAACCTTCTGTCGTGTGGCAGTGAAAGGGTTAAACCTCTGGACACGGCCTGTCATTCTTCCCTCAGATGTATTACTGGTGATACTGTAAAGGTATGATGACACTCACCATTGATTCCACTATGATAAGGTGGGTTGGTCTTCTCTGGCAGAGAGGTGTGATAATCACTGATATTTGTCGATTTATAAATCCGACAATGCTAGATTAGAATTATGGACCCTATCTAACCCTCTCAAATGACTGGCTTATGGCTCCCTCATGCACAATCTGATCATAGAAAGTCAGCCTTTTGTTTATTCCTGGAATGACTTTCAGCATTTAAGCTGAAAATCCATTCTCTGTTGATCTTCCTGGTACGCTGTGCAATTGTTTTAACTGATTGCATCTATGTTTTTATTTGTGTTTTGCCTGTATTTTATTGTTTTTTACTGTGTTTTACTGTCTATTTTATCATTGTGTACTTTGTGTACTAATCTTTATGATGTATGAATCCTTTTCTTAATTTTATATTAATCTGATTGTATTATTTATTGTGATGAACTGTAAACTTGACACAATTGAAAATGATGGCAACCTCAATTGTTTTATCGAGTGTAAATAACAGTTTGAATGAATAGCAGCTAACATCCTTAAGCCCGACGGGTCCGGTACCGGTCCCCAAATGACATCACGTCATAAATCAATCTGTCTAGACTGTATGACATAATGTTGCGTTTAATTTTTTTTCAAATGTATCCAAGACTAAACATCCTAACCATGTCACAACAGCAGTCATAGTGTATATTTTCAGCAATACGTTTGTTTACCAATAGGTTAAAGGGTTATTAGTGAGATTTTAGTTTTGGAAATGTGATAATATTTTCACGGAAATCCGCCATTTTGAATTAGTGGCCGTGGCCGAATGATAATGATTTGTAGTCATATGAGGAGAGGGCATCCAGAGCTCTCAATGAGCGTTGACATTTCTAGAAATTACACTACCCAGCGAATTCTAGACAAGCAAATGACTTGTGTATGAATTTATTTTATTAATCTTATTTCTTGGGATTCTATACCACAAAACTGAACGTTATTGGCATAGATTGGAGCGCAGTTAGTGTGTCTACCTTCTGTGAACATTTAGCAACCATCCGGATGGCAGAATTCAGTACTGTATCTACAAAACCTTCTGTTTAATCATCTTCCCTTCATTCATTTCCTTAGATTTTTTGTACACGTGATCTCAAGAAGGTACTGAACGAGCTCAGTGGCAGTTTTTCATGTCTGGTCATTTTAGCATGGTGTTATTCACTGTCAAAGATGCAAAGAAAAATCATAATTCATATTCTCCTTTGTTTCATCACAATTTAAGCAAGCCTAGTAATAGACACAATATTTCTGACACTGGGAATACATTCCATGAGATCCATAGATGTCCCTAGATACCAGGAACATGCAAATGGACCTTGTAGAAGTGGAGCAGTCTTCCATTTACTTAGGTATGTATTTTAGGCGGATTTTCAGAAAATAGGGTTCAGGCCTAAGAGGTAAAATTCCACCCCTGCTTAACACTATTTATTGTCAAACACCCAGATCTCAAATTGTATATGTATTGTATATGTGTTTTAGGTCAGTTATCTCCAACTTTCTTGATTTATATTTTTATGGAGGTAAAAATTCAAACAAGGCGACTTCCGGTTTGGCAAGGAGCGGGTGAGCAGCTGCAGAACAGAGCTCCCGGTCCAAAATTCAAGAAAGGCAATAAAAAGTTATAAAACACGATAAAAAGTAACAACTCGAAGATAAAAGGAAGATGACAAGACCCAGTGCACAAAACTCAACTCAATCCCTCCTCGGATAGAAGGATCACACATAAAAACATTATTATTTGGCCCGGGAGAGGGGGGTCTTGGAAGTTGTGGGGTCGTCGGGCGTGGGGTGGGGTGCTTGGTGGCATGGGAGCTGGTAGTGGGCTTGGCTCGGTGGGGGGGAGTACCACCCCTCGCCCCTCTACTGGGCCTGGCCCAATTAAATTCAAGGGACCCGTGTCGCTGAGTGCTCGGCCCCGCGTGGGACGGCTCTGGGATGTGGGGGAGCCCGGTTTCTGGGGGTGGATGGCGGGAAGGGGGGGGGCCCTCTCATGGGGGTCTGGGAGGCTGAGCGCGGCCGAATTCAAGGGGCCCATGTTGAAGGAGAAGTGAGAGAAGAGTGACCCCCGACAAAGAAAATACGACGAAGGGAAAGGTACAACACGAGGAGATGACGCAGCAACACAACGTTAGACCACAGCGAGGTCTGGCTGGAGACGGAGCTACAAGCTAACATGGAAGCTAACACGATGAATATGCAAGTTAGCATTCGGATCAGGCTAGAAGCAATACAGAAGGCTAACGATGCTAACATGCAAACCAACACGCAGACTGGACTCGATGCAATACAGAATATTCAGAGGAGCATGGAGGCTAATTCAAAAGAAATAAAACAAATGACCCCCAAAAGAAGGACAAAGAGACGCTGGATACAACCGGACCAACCAGGACTCGGGCACCGAGGTCGGCCGGAGCGTCCAGGATGCGAGCATTGAGGCCACACACACCAACCGGGAGCCGAGCGCCGAGATCAACCAGACCAGCCATCTCACACACCAAACAGGACTCGAGCACTGAGGTCACACACACTGACCAAGATTCAATACGACATATACATATTATTTGATAGTGAATGGATGTTATGATTCGAGACACACTGCAGATAACACACAGACCACTGGGAATACAGACAAGGTGAACACATTAGTTGGGAAAATTGGGACTTGATTCGGGACATATAATATAAATAAAACTGTACATTTACATTTAGCCAATGTACAGTTTTCACATCAAATGTATATACTCTTTTCTAGACTCTTTTTGTATCACAAACAGTACTGTATGTGCAAATCTGGTATGTCATAAATGTATAGATGTAGCAGTACTGTCTATCTGTATGTCATGTATGTCATATGTCCTGATGTATTGAAAATGGGGGACCCTGATGTAAACAAGACGAAAGTCTTTCTCTGGTCTGCATCCCCTTAACAATTGTGTGTATTGAGCTGTACTGTACCCATTCTGCAATCTGTTAATAAAGTTTTCAATCAATCAATCAATCAATCAATCATATGGCTTATTTTTATAATTTTTTCTTATCGTGTTGTCAGTGCTATTTTTTCATAAGTGTATATAGTGATATCGGTGACATGGGAGGTACAGAGGCGGGCAGGCTGAGTTCGGTGGGGGGGGATGCTGGGGGGAGGGGCCATCGTTCCGGCGGTTTGACCCGGGGGAGGGGGGGCCTTGCGTGTTGTGGGATCGGATCGGTTTCCTGGGGCCCTCGGCCGCCGTGGCCCGGGCGGTATGGTCACCGGGCCGGGGGGGGGCACCGGGCTTGGGGTCGCGGGGGGTCGGGGGACCATTGAGGCATGGTGCTTAGGCCTTCTGCGGTCCTGGGCTTGGGGCTCTCGTGGGCCGGGGGGCTGGCGGTCGGGGCGGGGACGGGTGGGGGCTCTGGGTGCTCGGCTCTGCGCATGGTGGACCAGGATATGGGGGTGCTCTGTTTCTCGGGGAGGAGGGCGGGAGGGAGGGGTTTCTCTTGTGGGGGTCAGAGCGGCTGAGCTTTGCCCAGTGGGGTCCTGTATGTTGCAGAGTCGGTGGGCGTGGGGTGGGGCTCTCGGTGGCATGGGAGGTAGCGGGCTTGGCTCGGTGGGGGGGAGAATCTGTCCCTCTCCTCTACTGGGCCTGGCCCAATTAATTCAAGGGACCTGTGTCGCTGGGGGCCCGGCTCCGCGCACATCGGCCTGGGATATGGTGGAGTTCTACGGGCTTAACTCAGGGGGGGGAATGTCGGGGGGGGGGGGGGGGGGGGGGGGGGGGCATCATTTCCGCGGTTTGGCCCGGGAGAGGGGGGTCTTGGAAGTTGTGGGTTCGTTGTGCGTGGGGTGGGGTGCTTGGTGACATGGGAGGTAGCGGGCTTGGCTCGGTGGGGGGGGGGTACCTTCCCTCTCTCCTCTACTCCCTCTCTCCTCGTTTAAATACCATATAGATGGTCTTGTCCGAAAGCTGTGTCCAAAAGATTAGCTTTTTCTATAGAAATAGAGCCGACTGTTTTGTAGAAAAAGGATTGTTGAAGCAGTTTTCCTACATCAGTGTTGCATTATGGGGATGTGATTTATAGAAATGCAGCTGCTTCCACTCTTAACCCTTTCGCCGCCGCACTACCAAACGGTTAACCCTTTCACTGCGACAAAACAATACACAGAAGGTTAACCCTTTCACCGCCACACGACAGCCGGCGACCGTCGGTTGTGTGTGATAGTAAAGGCAGTGTTGCGTTGCCGATTTCAAAGCTCCTCATGCGCATAAATGTTCCCTCGCATAAGCACAGACTAAGGACAGTGCCTAATTGCCTCTACAAATGGAATGGAACACATTGGGAATACATTCCATGAGATCCATAGATTTCCCTAGATACCAAGAACATGCAAATGGACCTTGTAGAAGTGGAGCAGTCTTCCATTTACTTAGGTATGTATTTTAGGCGGATTTTCAGAAAATAGGGTTCAGGCCTAAGAGGTAAAATGCCACCCCTGCTTAACACTATTTATTGTCAAACACCCAGATCTCAAATTGTATATGTATTGTATATGTGTTTTAGGTCAGTTATCTCCAACTTTCTTGATTTATATTTTTATGGAGGTAAAAATTCAAACAAGGCGACTTCCGGTTTGGCGAGGAGCGGGTGAGCAGCTGCAGAACAGAGCTCCCGGTCCAAAATTCAAGAAAGGCAATAAAAAGTTATAAAACACGATAAAAAGTAACAACTCGAAGATAAAAGAAAGATGACAAGACCCAGTGCACAAAACTCGAGGAGAAGTGAGAGAAGAGTGACCCCCGACAAAGAAAATATGACGAAGGGAAAGGTACAACATGAGGAGATGACGCAGCAACACAACGTTAGACCACAGCGAGGCCTGGCTGGAGACGGAGGTACAAGCTAACATGGAAGCTAACACGATGAATATGCAAGTTAGCATTCGGATCAGGCTAGAAGCAATACAGAATGCTAACGATGCTAACATGCAAATCAACACGCAGGCTGGACTCGATGCAATACAGAATATTCAGAGGAGCATGGAGGCTAATTCAAAAGAAATAAAAACGTTAGACAACAGTGAGGCTGGAGACGAAGCTACAAGCTAACATGGAAGCTAACACGATGAATATGCAAGCTAGCATCCGGATCAGGCTAGAAGCAAGACAGAATGCTAATGATGCTAACATGCAAAACCAACACGCAGACTGGACTCGATGCAATACAGAATATTCAGAGGAGCATGGAGGCTAATTCAAAAGAAATAAAACAAACGACCCCCAAAAGAAGGACAAAGAGACGCTTGATACAACCGGCCCAACCAGGACTCGGGCACTGAGGTCGGCCGGACCATCCGGGATGCAAGCACGGAGGTCGCCAGGCCGGCCAGGATGCGAGCATTGAGGCCACACACACCAACCGGGAGCCGAGCGCCGAGATCAACCAGACCAGCCAGGATTCAAATAACGAGATCTCACACACCAAACAGGACTCGAGCACTGAGGTCACACACAATGACCAAGATTCAATACCACATACATATTATTTGATAGTGAATGGATGTTATGATTCGAGACACACTGCAGATAACACACAGACCACTGGGAATACAGACAAGGTGAACACATTAGTTGGGAAAATTGGGACTTGATTCGGGACATATAATATAAATAAAACTGTACATTTACATTTACATTTAGTCATTTAGCTGAAGCTTTTATCCAAAGCGACTTACAAGTTCTGTACGACAAGTCATCAGGAAGGATACAACTCTATCAGCTGAGTAACAATGTTCATCAAAGTGTCTCATGACCTGTTCTGTACTGTCTGTCTCACTACCTGTTCTGTACTGCCTGTCTCACTGCCTGTTCTGTACTGCCTGTCTCACTACCTGTTCTGTACTGCCTGTCTCACTACCTGTTCTGTACTGTCTGTCTCACTACCTGTTCTGTACTGCCTGTCTCACTACCTGTTCTGTACTGCCTGTCTCACTGCCTGTTCTGTACTGCCTGTCTCACTACCTGTTCTGTACTGCCTGTCTCATTACCTGTTCTGTACTGCCTGTCTCACTACCTGTTCTGTACTGCCTGTCTCATGACCTGTTCTGTACTGCCTGTCTCACTACCTGTTCTGTACTGTCTGTCTCACTACCTGTTCTGTACTGCCTGTCTCACTACCTGTTCTGTACTGCCTGTCTCATCACCTGTTCTGTACTGCCTGTCTCACTGCCTGTTCTGTACTGCCTGTCTCACTACCTGTTCTGTACTGCCTGCCTGTCTCACTACCTGTTCTGTACTGTCTGTCTCATTACCTGTTCTGTACTGTCTGTTCTGTACTGCCTGTCTCACTACCTGTTCTGTACTGCCTGTCTCACTACCTGTTCTGTACTGCCTGTCTCACTACCTGTTCTGTACTGCCTGTCTTACTACCTGTTCTGTACTGTCTGTCTCACTACCTGTTCTGTACTGTCTGTCTCACTACCTGTTCTGTACTGTCTGTCTCACTACCTGTTCTGTACTGCCTGTCTCACTACCTGTTCTGTACTGTCTGTCTCACTACCTGTTCTGTACTGTCTGTCTCACTACCTGTTCTGTACTGTCTGTCTCACTACCTGTTCTGTACTGCCTGTCTCACTACCTGTTCTGTACTGCCTGTCTCACTACCTGTTCTGTACTGTCTGTCTCACTACCTGTTCTGTACTGCCTGTCTCATGACCTGTTCTGTACTGCCTGTCTCACTACCTGTTCTGTACTGCCTGTCTCACTACCTGTTCTGTACTGTCTGTCTCACTACCTGTTCTGTACTGCCTGTCTCACTACCTGTTCTGTACTGTCTGTCTCATGACCTGTTCTGTACTGTCTGTCTCACTACCTGTTCTGTACTGCCTGTCTCACTACCTGTTCTGTACTGTCTGTCTCACTACCTGCTCTGTACTGTCTGTCTCACTACCTGTTCTGTACTGTCTGTCTCACTACCTGTTCTGTACTGCCTGTCTCACTACCTGTTCTGTACTGTCTGTCTCACTACCTGTTCTGTACTGTCTGTCTCACTACCTGTTCTGTACTGCCTGTCTCACTACCTGTTCTGTACTGCCTGTCTCATGACCTGTTCTGTACTGTCTGTCTCACTACCTGTTCTGTACTGTCTGTCTCACTACCTGTTCTGTACTGCCTGTCTCATGACCTGTTCTGTACTGCCTGTCTCACTACCTGTTCTGTACTGCCTGTCTCACTACCTGTTCTGTACTGTCTGTCTCACTACCTGTTCTGTACTGCCTGTCTCACTACCTGTTCTGTACTGTCTGTCTCATTGCCTGTTCTGTACTGCCTGTCTCACTACCTGTTCTGTACTGCCTGTCTCACT
>NC_140179.1:102493933-102508933 GCF_963971535.1 Notolepis coatsorum
GAGGGATGTGGGAGATGCAGCCAGCATTTTCTAAAGGTCAACGACGGAGAGTGTGTAAACTTTCTGACACAGCTGAAAATGGGAGCTTATTATTAATGGGAAAATACGTCCTTTGGATGAGATTGCGATTTTTCCATTTGAGATCTGTTAACTCTTTCGCGGGAGTTGAAATGTAGCCAGGGGGGAGGAAGGAGCAGTTTGACCTGAAAATTTAAAGAAATGTTGGCTAGAGTTGGAGACCTAGAGAGGGAGAGAGATACTACTAATAGAGAGGGAGGGATGGGTTGTAATAAGTCCTTATCAGCAGCAGGCAGGGCTGATACTATCTCGCTGGCAGCCATGTTCCTCCAGACAGCAGACTTGTAAATCATCCGCACTGAGTAAAGAAGCCACGGGCGTAGCTTAAACATGAGGCGGCTCGGAGCAAAAACCTCACAGGAATTGAAACTCAATTCTATGTGTGCATTCAAAAACATCTCTCCACTGATTGCTAGCTTGCAGTGCCAATTACATTGTAGTATTAATAGTCAGGACATAGCATCACTACCACATAAAATGTGTGTTTAACAGGCAAAGACAGGTAAAATGTTCAACGCAGTGGCCAAGTTCTCCACACACATAAAATTACGGTCATTGAAAATCGCGGTCAATGTCAGCCAACTTGTCTCGGGTCGTACCGTGCAGAATGAATGGATGTCCTGTAACTTTTGCCCGAGTTGCTTGTGGTGCTCACACAGTAAATGCATGGTAAGCATTTTCAGCTGTGAGGCCTAGACTCCAACCCACTCAGACAGAAGCTACTAACCCTACCAGCCTCAGTACCTAGTACTGTACACAATCAGACAGAAGCTACTAACCCTACCACCCTCAGTACCTAGTACTGTACACAATCAGACAGAAGCTACTAACCCTACCACCCTCAGTACCTACACAATCAGACAGAAGCTACTAACCCTACCACCCTCAGTACCTACACAATCAGACAGAAGCTACTAACCCTACCACCCTCAGTACCTACACAATCAGACAGAAGCTACTAACCCTACCACCCTCAGTACCTACACAATCAGACAGAAGCTACTAACCCTACCACCCTCAGTACCTACTGTACACAATCAGACAGAAGCTACTAACCCTACCACCCTCAGTATCTACACAATCAGACAGAAACTACTAACCCTACTACCCTCAGTATCTACACAATCAGACAGAAACTACTAACCTAACACCCTCAGTACCTACTGTACACAATCAGACAGAAGCTACTAACCCTACCACCCTCAGTACCTACACAATCAGACAGAAGCTACTAACCCTACCACCCTCAGTACCTACTGTACACAATCAGACAGAAGCTACTAACCCTACCACCCTCAGTACCTACACAATCAGACAGAAGCTACTAACCCTACTACCCTCAGTATCTACACAATCAGACAGAAACTACTAACCTACCACCCTCAGTACCTACACAACCAGACAGAAGCTACTAACCCTACCACCCTCAGTACCTACACAACCAGACAGAAACTACTAACCCTACCACCCTCAGTACCTACACACTCAGACAGAAACTACTAACCCTACTACCCTCAGTACCTACACACTCAGACAGAAGCTACTAACTAACCCTACTACCCTCAGTACCTACACAATCAGACAGAAGCTACTAACCCTACCACCCTCAGTACCTACACAATCAGACAGAAGCTATTAACCCTACTACCCTCAGTACCTACACAATCAGACAGAAGTTACTAACTAACCCTACTACCCTCAGTACCTACACAATCAGACAGAAGCTACTAACTAACCCTACTACCCTCAGTACCTACACAATCAGACAGAAGCTACTAACTAACCCTACTACCCTCAGTACCTACACACTCAGACAGAAGCTACTAACTAACCCTACTACCCTCAGTACCTACACAATCAGACAGAAGCTACTAACTAACCCTACTACCCTCAGTACCTACACAATCAGACAGAAGCTACTAACCTACTACCCTCAGTACCTACACAATCAGACAGAAGCTACTAACCCTACTACATAACGGATGGTATCGTGAAGCACAGTCACGAAGGGCTGGGGTGAGTAGCGGTGCCAGGATAGTATCATGAAGCACAGTCACGAAGGGCTGGGGTGAGTAGCGGTGCCAGGATGGTATCGTGAAGCACAGTCACGAAGGGCTGGGGTGAGTAGCGGTGCCAGGATGGTATCGTGAAGCACAGTCACGAAGGGCTGGGGTGAGTAGCGGTGCCAGGATGGTATCGTGAAGCACAGTCACGAAGGGCTGGGGTGAGTAGCGGTGCTGTGGGTTAAACTCACTCTCACACATCCTCAAAAGACGCATAGACACGGTACAGAGAAGTGAATTCACCTCTTGGTATAGCGGTCTGTGTTGTTGTACGCGGCACGGCAGACCCGTGTTCGAATCTCCCTCGGGGCATCGAAGTTTGAGGTGACGTTGTCACAACCGTTACACATATACACTTGCTTTTAGAACCTACCGTTCAGTAGATTCACCCAGTAGGTAAAAAAATCTGCTTCCACTGTTGGAAGTTCCAGTAGCCAACCTACAACATCACACAGTACTTGTGCTTTTAAGGTTAAAACTGCATACTCATTCATTACAAATTGTGTTTATTTTACATTACTGGCTGCACATTTGAGTTAGCCCGACATGCCTTTTGAATAATTACGACTCGCAGTAAAAAAGTTGTGAAAATGCTTTCCACATTAGCCTCCCTGAGCAAGATATCCCCCGCTGCGCCTCCGACTTAAGTGCGGAAAGGCTCGTTGCAAAACACTTCAGAGGGGAACATTTCTCACCCTTGGTTGGCTGTGAGCGATTGAGTTCTAATAGCAAAGTGCTGCGAGAGAGGAATAAAACGGATGGAGAGAATAACCCAGAGTAGAGGAAGAGAGATAGTGACAGCAGGAGAGAAGGAGAGAGGGAAGGAACGACGGGGGATATAAAAACAAAACGAGTAAGAGCCAGAGAGAGAGAGGAGGGAACTTTTTAAAGGGGTTGATTTAAGAGGCGATTATCATTCCGATGGGAAGAGGGCATGGTTTTTATAAGAAGAGCGCCGTAAAAAGTGAGGGCGGGTCCCAAGGGCACTCTAAATCAATTAGCAGAGCTTTCTTTTAGGGGGCACGGAGGATGTGGACGGTGCCGCAAGGGAGCAGGGGGGGGGGGGGGGGGGGGGGCGTGTCCAATGAGCCAGGTATGATTGGCAGGGTCGTCTCTCAGTCAGTCAACAGACTGTCCTATCCAGACTGTTTAGTACAGACCACTGAACCCTTGCTCCACTTCACCTGTACAGCTGCAGCCGTGCTGTGTTGTGTGCAATGCATTGCAAACTTTCCCCATGTACAAAGTATTTACTGTAAGTGGTGTGTTTAATGTATCGTTTACTGTTGATTGTACAGTACGTCTTGCACTGTCATATTGCTTGGTATGTGGTGGTGACAGGGTTCCCACTCATCCTGTAAAACCTGCAAATTCAGACTCGATTTCCGGTGACAAAAATGACCAAATATCCATGAAAAAGAATCTATGGTTGTCCTGGAAATCTTTTACATTTACATTTATCCAAAGTGACTTACAAGTTCTGTACAACAAGTCAGCAGGAAGGGTACAACTCTGGCAGCTAAGGGTAAGTAACGTTGTTCGTCAAACAGTGTCGAATTTGAGTGCATAATAGTATAGCCATATTAGCAGAGTAGGTATTAATATAGACACAGTGTATTCCTTAGTAGCAGAGTACATACTAGTAAAGTTAGTATTATTTTTTGTTTTTTTATTATAGTTTTTTTTTGCAGATAAGATATTGATTGTTCCTACCTGTTCTCCCAAGCATTCAACCTTCCTTACCCATAACCACCCTCTTTCAACTCGCCACCATTTCCCCCTGCCCCACGTTCTCTCCTCTCCTGCCCCCCCCCCCACCCCCCTTGGTTTTCCCTTACTCTCCTCCCGACTGTCTCCCCTACTCACTCCCGTATTTGTTATCCGTTACTCGTGGTTTTATGTTTCCTGTGTATTCTTATTGTCCTCCGTTTCCCTGTGGTTCTGTTTCTTTGTTTTTCTTTGTTTCTTTTTTTTGCCTATTGTCAGCGACTTTGGGTCTTTGAAAAGCGCTTTACAAAATAAATGAATTATTATTATTATTATTATTATTGAAGAAGTGTTTTTTTTTGTTGACGCAGGTTTTTGGCAGTCCTGACTGGTGGTGGGAACTTCGTTCCACCATTGTGGAGCAAGGACTGCTTCTCTTCGATGACTGACTCTGAGGCGGCCAGAAGAAGCAGAGCATAGGGGTCTTGAGGGTGTGTAGTTAGAGAGCATTGACCAGAGGTAGGAGGAAGCCGCTCCCTTCGCGGCACGGTAACGTTATACCAGATCCTAATGATATTTTAGCCCCTCACTCAGTATATATGTAAACCTGGGTCTTATGTTTGAAACTCGACTGTTGGTAGGATTCTAAGATAAGATAAGATAAGATATTCCTTTATTGGCCCCCTTGGGGAAATCCAGGCATCATAGCAGCATGGGGGAGGGGGGAGGGAGGTACAGGTAGTATAAGACATGGTACAGGTGACATAATTATAGTACAGTGGAGAAGTAAAAAATTAAATAGAATAAAAAAGCAGTGTAAACAATATAATAAATCAATATAATTAACTCTGGACATGTGCATATGGGCAACAAGGTGTGAGATGAGGGTATGTATGCCCTCTCAGTTATATTTGCCCTGCAATAAAGTTACAATATATAATCTAATAATCTAAATCTAATCTAATATATAATCAAAAAAATATGCTAAAATGCTAAATATATGCAACATATAATCTAATAATCCAATAATCTAAATCTAATATAATATATAATAAAAACAATTCTAAATTCTAAAATGCTAAATGCTAAATATTATGATCTGATGAAGTATACAGTATTCACATATGGTGCGGTATGCATGAGGTAGTGTAAAGGCCATATGAGTGTTTTGGTTATTAATATGATTATTATTTTGTTTAGAATAGTGTCTTATTTATGTTTGAACACTAGAGGGCTCACTGCCTCCATTATAGCCCCTCTTCTATAAATAGCCTAGCTAATTACCATAATCCCATGCACCTGTGATGAGGATACATTTTTCTACCTGTCTCACCGTTTGGAACTGACCATGGAGCAATTGACAACTGTTCTGATTTAACCCTTCATTCACCATCATTCACCTTTGGACAACAATAAACTCTGTAAACAGCAGCAACTTGGGACATTCCATATTTACATCACAAACTTTGGGACTGAGTAAGATAATTAATTGCGGGTGCATCGTGGACGCTTGTCGATTCATTGGGGAGCGACAAGCGGCCACTACAGGTAGTATAATTGTCCTTTTAGGTGGGAGTCAGCTACTAGGCTCCGCCCCGCTCCCTTTGTTTTGGCCGCCATGCCATCTGACAAGCTCATGCTTATTATCCTCTTATTTTTAAAGTGCTGTAAAATCCTAACCGTAATGACTTACAAAATTTACATTTTGTGCACCTAAAAGCTACATAATCTGAGTGTTATGGAAATGTACAGCACAGTGCTACTTCCCTATTAAATTACGTACATAATTTACAAGGAATTCTCTCTGAGCTGAATGAGTGATTTTACACCACAGTGAGCGCCACTTGTTGGCTGTGGCGCGTGGTGTGCAACACTTTCTGTCAGAAAGGTATATCTTTCCATTTAAATATGTTAATACTGCCTGTTTTACGTTGGCAAATTCAAGTTGGTAAATGAATAAAATGACTGTTAAGCAGATCAAATAATAGTATTTTAAAGTTTTATTTCAGATTCAGAATGTAATTTTTCTATGAATGTAATGTAATTTCATATAACATCATTGTTTTTGGCCGACAACCCTCCATCCAGATACAATTTTGGCCCTTCATGGGGAAGAATTTGGACACCTCTGGATTATAGGATGAACTGTGCTGTATGACAGGTATGCAGGACTTGTTACTAACAACAAGAGGAGGCCAGAGGACCTTATTGTACAGTTAGCAGTGATGGTGTAGCAGTCACCTGAAATTAACCTGAGACACTTCATCATGAACCCTGCATCGTTAAAAACGGAGGAATAAAACTCAATATGACTCAACATTTGTGAGCAAGTGCTGTCCTGGATTTTCAAGAAACACTTAAAAATTATTCTCAAAAAGAGAGGAAACCCGGTGTGAGGTGCTGTTGTCTGTAAACACTGATAGAATAAAATACATGATACAAGCTTTGCATTTTGAGGCAAGTGAGGTACAGTGTTTTTTTCTGAGTTTATTTTTTTTACTAAGTAAGTATATTTCTGTTACAGCTTACTGTATTGTCATGATGATTTGATCCATTTTACACATCCCATGCCTCTATACAGAGAGACACAGGTAATGTGGGTTGCTACCGGTATGTCTGTATGTTCGCCTGTTATTGAGTTTTGTTTCTTGAAGGTTTTACAGACTGTTGACAGCAGAGACAGTCAATATGTGTTCAAGTGGCTAGAATCATGTCAGGCTAGTGTTGTAGAAAGGTTGTTTAACACAGCAGGAGACGATATTTCCAATTGTAACAAATAGGTAATTTATTTAAGAAAAGAAGTTCTTTAACAGCAAGAGCTATGGGTCAAAGAAGATCACCACGGCTTGAACAAAAAACACTCTCCCCTGGATCCCTTTGCCTGTCCCTAAATCCCCTCTCAGTCCTGCCCCCCCATGACAGATATCATGACGTATCACATCATGTCAGATCTGACATGACGTACATTAAGATGATACGTAGATTTAACATCGGAGAGAGAGAGAACATGAAGAGAGATAAGCAAGATATGATATCCACACACGATATGATGTAAAACATTAAGAACATCGAAGAGAGAGTGAGATGTGTGTGTGTGTGTGTGTGTTTGTGTGTGTGTGTGTGTATGTGTGTGTGTGTCTGTGTGTGTGTGCGTCTGTGTACAGACGTGTGTATTGTATGTGTGTATTGTGTGTGTGTGTCTGTGTGTGTGCGTCTGTGTACAGACGTGTGTGTATTGTATGTGTGTATTGTGACACAGGGAATGTGTGTGTGTGTCGGTGTGTATGTCTGTGCGACTGTGTGTGTCTGTGTGTGTGTGTGTGTGTGTCTGTGTGACTGTGTGTGTCTGTGTGTGTGTGCTGTGTCTGTGTGTGTGCTGTGTATGTGTGTAAGAGAGAAAAGACACAAGATTAGAGCACACGATATGATGTACTGAAATGTCCATCTGCTATCTTGAGGCTGTTTTAAGAACATCAGCCAGACTGTCGCCCTAGTGTCTTTGAGCCCTGCTAGTTGACCTATATTAAACTAGTCAAGACTAACCCCTTTCCTACCTCCACCCTCGTATACACATTTTCCACAACATTCCCCCATTTGGGGCTATCCCTAGTCCCACCCAAATCATATAACCAAGAAAATGTGAACGTCTAACTAAACGAGAAACCACAATTATATAATAAAAGTTTAAATGCCTAATCTAAACCAGAAACCTTACTTCATTCACTGGACCCCTAACGGACCAACAAAGGCTGACTACCGTTCTTACCAAAACACAAAACCGTTCCAAACAAGAGTAATAATAAAACATCAACAAAATACCCCAATTTATAATCCTAACCTGACAGACAAATCCCCCCAACCTCCACCGCTTACCAAATGAGCCACAGTTCCGGCCGGAAACCGCGACTCTCATCAGGGAAAGGAGAAGTTGACCGTCAGAACTAAACATAGAACATCCCTCCCAAAAAAAAAATGACATTGTCTCTTCCATAACATTGAGCCCCAGTGTCCATCGCTCAGCCCCCCTTCCATGCCCACGCCATAGTCTCCTCACCGTATTGCCAAAAGTCACATTTTGCCAATACAGCAACCACCACGCCACACCTCCAGTCCCCGTAGAAGCATGTCCCCATGCCTGGACGGGAGGCACTGGTACCGACCTCACCACGTGTCCCCCCATCTTCGACGGGAGGTGCCCATCTTGCCCACTGCGTTAGCCCCCCATTTGTCCCTCCAGTCCCCAGAACCGATCCCCAGACCACTTCTTCTCAATGCTTCCTCAGGCTCAGAACCGACACTCTGCCGATGCCCCTTCCCATTCCGGTTTGACCAGGACCACAAGTAAAATAAACAAAAAATAATAAAAAAATAAAAAACAATGCAATGATTTTCAATGGTTGCAATCTCTATGCCGAAGGATCATTAGAAAATCAGACTAAAATTCCTAGTTAAAGGAATAAACCACTCAGACCATCCCCCGTCACTCTTAAAGGAAAGAACCAACAAAAAGAAAATGTCCCTACCTCACCATACCCCTAATCCTCTATCCCCTCGTCTCCCTCTAAGGCAGCATAAAGCTGAGGATATGGCCCGATTTGTGGCTCAATCTCTTTCTGTCCCACCATCAGCATTTGGCTCGTTACGTGTGAAGTTACCAGCCTACCCAAGAGAGGCATACCACAACAGAAAAGGAGAACCAATATCAACCCTGCCACCCCGATGGATATCCCCGTCTGCATCACTATGCTTCCCCACTGTCCCAATCTTTCCAACACCCCACTCCCCCACCATTCTTCATTCCGGCCAGAATTCCCCCTCAACTCCTCCCTCAAATCCTTCAGCTTAGCCATGGCCTCGGAGAACTTTCCCCCTGGCCCCACATTCGTCGGAATGAATGTGCAGCAGTACTGTCCAAACATGGAACAGACTCCACCCTTCTCCGCCATTAACCAGTTCAGAGCCTGTCTATTCTGCCACGCCACCGTACTGGTCGCGTGCATCTGGTCCCCCATTGCATCCAACGCCTCCTCGGTGTAATTGAGATACCGCTGCTGATTGTAAAACAAATAGTTGATCCACCCGGTGTTCTTATTGACCGATATCCATGGCAGAATAGACTCAAACCCTGCCGCAATCTCATTCTTAGCCATGAACTCGGCTGGAATGCCCCTTGGCTGTCCTATGCTGTCCAGATACACCCTTGGGTCTGCCTTGTAGCTACGCTTCGTTCGAGAGATAGGAGACTCAGAAGGTCCTTCCGTCACTGATAATGGTAGGACCACCATTGGCATGATCGCCTGAACCCGGGCACATCTACCTGACCAATCTAAAGGAAGTGTATTCCTCAACCTCCTACCGCCGCAGAGCCAGTATTGGTCCGCCAGTGCCATATCCTGGACATGAAAAGGGCAAGCTACAGGCCGTGGGTTGGTATCCACTCCCTTTAACACGACCCCGTGTCCACACTTTCCTTCTTTCGTACAGTTAGTCGTGATGCTCCAAATAGTAGTGCACCGCCCCTCTGCCACCTCCCCTACATCCCGGGTCCCCTCCTTTTGCAAGCACTCGAAATCCTTGGTCAGCCATAGTTTGACACCTCTGGGTATTGGCAACCCCGTCACTACCCCCTGCACACGTACATCCAATTTCCTACACCGTTCCCGCATAGTGACATCCTTGAAATCCGTGACGTTTCCTGCCGCCTTAAAACGACTAGAGCCGAGAAACCCCAAACACTCTGCCTCGCACCAAGGGCGACTATTATGGGGCCCCTCCCATGCCTCTGCGTCCCTGTCACACTGAGCCCAACTGAACTTCGTGCCCTTCACCAGCAGCCTATCCGGACGTGCCTTGGAGCAGACATAACAATCCTCTATCTGATTCTGCGCGCTCGTGTACTGGACCCACTTAAACCACTCATTCCCTAAAGCCGCCCTATACATCGGGTCAGCCTCCGGGTCTTCCTCGTCATAGTCATAGTCGCCCCCATCTTGT
This sequence comes from Notolepis coatsorum, assembly GCF_963971535.1. Classification (NCBI taxonomy): domain Eukaryota; kingdom Metazoa; phylum Chordata; class Actinopteri; order Aulopiformes; family Paralepididae; genus Notolepis; species Notolepis coatsorum. The sequence goes on from NC_140179.1 coordinate 102,503,776, forward strand.
TCCCCGGAAGGAAGCAAACCCCTCAACCTGGCCCAGAGTGAGCCCACTGAGTCCCTCAACGTTCCGGCTGTCCTCTGGAACATATCCTGTCCCCCCACCTCTTCCGACTCAGTGTCCTTGACCTCCCTTTTTCCCCTCACCCCTGTCCCCTGTGATTGGTTCGGGACAGGCTCAACTCTCCTATCTACCCCCACTACCCGATGCTCGTTAGTATAATGGTAAGTATCCCCGCCTGTAACGGGGGAATGGTCAAAATCAAAAACATGCCCTTGCGGTCCTACGGGAAACACCCCGTTTGGTTGTAGTCTTATCTTCTCCCCCCCTTCCTCGATGGAGGGAAAAGGGGGCGCCTGATTCTGAGCCTGGTCATGAAAGTCTGCTGGTACTTGAGCCTGAGCGGGACCCCGTGGGACTCCTACCCACTCAAACCCGTCATCCTCAAGGACGGGTCGACTGTGACGGTTCTTAATGACGTCGTTGTGCCCGGCCGACCGTCCGCACACTGCTGCCAACATCTGCGGGAGCATCAGCAGGCACTGCACCTTCCAGTTGCCGTCTCGGACCCTCCATGTCGGGTTCTGCATAACTGCGATCGATTGTATCCCCCAAGAGATCGCCGCTGGCCTTTATGCAGTGATTGAAGTGGAACCAGGTCGCTGATCCCTTGACTTGGACTGCCGTTCCAGTCGATCGGATCACCTCGTACGGGCCCTCTCTCCGGGGTGATGACCACTTTCTCTTGTGGACCTTTACGAAGACCAAGTCCCCAGGGATCAGTCTCGGTTTGGTGGCTTCCTTCTCCGCCTCCTTCTCCCCCTTTCTCTCCTTTCTCTGCTCCTGTCGAAACACAGCTTCATGTATTTTAGTCACTTGCTGAAGATATTTTTTCAGATCTTGCTCAAAAATATCTAATGCCGGGCCCCTAGCCAGGTGTCTAAATGGCGGTGCTGGCATGCTGCGGCCTGTAAGCATTTCATGCGGTGTTAGCTGTGTTTGGCGGTTTACGCTGCTTCTAATAGCCATCAGAGCAAGCGGCAAAGCATCAATCCAGTTAAGCTTAGTTTGCATACAGATTTTCAACAGTTTGTTTTTAATGACCAGATTGGCCCTTTCCACCTTCCCCTGCGACCCGGGACTATAGACACAGGAAAGGCGCTGTCTTATACCTAATTTCTGCATCAGCCCTTTAACCACCTTGTCGATGAACTCGCGGCCATTATCGCTTTGTAATATCGTGGGAATTCCAAATCTCGGAATGACCTCGCGACACAGGAACTTGATCACTGTGTCCGCGTTCTTGTGTTTAGATGGAATGGCCTCAATCCAGCGACTAAAGCAGTCCTCTACTACCAGGAGGTATCGTTTGCCCTGCACTGGCGTTATCATGTCTGTATAGTCCATAATCAGATGTCTGAATGGTCCCTCAGGGAGGGGTGTGTAAGCCGCCACTGTCGGTACTCCTTTGCGCACATTGCCCTGTAAGCATGTTAAACACCTGGCTAGTGTAACGTCAATTTGTGCCTGAAGCTTTGGGGACCAAAATCCCATTTTCGTGATTCGTTTCAGGGTCTCTGCTCTTCCACAGTGATCAACACCATGAGCCTCAGGTATCACTAAGGACAGAAGATCGATGGAGGCGACTATCAAACCGTTATGACTCCTCCACAGACCATCTGCCCCCCTTACAGCCCCCCTCTCCGTCCACGACTGTTTCTCGGCCTGCGTGGCTGAGTCCTGAAGATCACTCAAATTATCCTCAGTTACCTCAGTCGTCAGTTCGGCCGCAAACATCAGAACAGCCGTGGACGGCACCGCAGCCGCCGCCTTCGCGGCCTCGTCCGCCGCGTTGTTTCCCGTCGTCACAAAGGACAGGTCTTTTCTGTGTGCCTGGCACTTTACGATAGCAATGCTTTTGGGCAACTTTACAGCCTGAATAAGCGCCACAACCTGCTTGTGGTGAAGGATCGGTGAGCCGTCCGATTTCTTAAAGCCTCTTGCCTTCCAAATGGCCGCGAATAGGTGGCATACGCCATGCGCATACGCAGAGTCTGTAAAGATGTTAACCGTGCGATCTTTAGCTATTATGCATGCTTCTGTTAGTGCTATTAGTTCTGCAAGCTGGGCCGAACATGGTTGCATGCATTGTCCGGCCTTTCTTGTTAGTGTTTCTCCGTTAGGTTTGCACTGTACGACGGCGTATCCTGACCTTAAATTTTCCCCCTCCCGATAGCAGGACCCATCCACAAAAAGTGAGAGTTCTGCTATCGCGAGCGGGTCGACTCCCAAATCAGGACGGAGTTTCACGAAAGCCTGTACCTCCACCTCACACTCATGCGGTTGACCCTCGCTCGGGAGTGGTACCAGATCCGCCGGGTTACTGCCGTGGCATGTTTTTATCGTAACGTCCGAGTACTGCAGGAGCCTCATGTAAGCCTGTTGCCGTTGGCTGGTCAGAACAAATTTGCCTCTTTCAATCAAGTTTGCCAATTTGTGATGTGTCCAAATGCAAATGTCATATCCCATTGTCACGGCCGTTGCCTTCTCATACATCAAATGTGCTGCGGCCAGGGCCTGATAACAAGGTGGCAGACCCTGCTCTACCGGCGAAAGAGCTCTAGAGTAATATGCTATCGGTTGTTTTTTCCCACTCCCCCCCTGTGTTTGAGTCAGGACAGCTGTCGCATGCTGCGCTCTATGTGAGACGAATAGGTGGAAACACTTCTCATAATCCGGCAGCGCCAGGGCAGGGGCCTGTAACAACAGACGCTTAATGTTTATGAACGCGTCCTCCCCCTCCTCGGTCCATGTCAAGGGAGCGCGAAGCTTGTCTGTACCCGCCTCTTTTATCATCATCCTCAACGGCGCTGTCGCTATCGTATAGTCCTCCACCCACTCAGAGCTGTACCCAGTCATCCCTAAAAACGTCATCATCTGTCGGACCGTCAATGGCCTAGGTGCCTTGGATACAGCTTCGAGCTGCGTGGGTGAGATGCTTTTTATGCCCTTTTGAATGACGCGAGACAAGTACTCAACTTTTGGCTGGCAGTACTGCAGTTTTGAACGGGATGCCTTGTGGCCTCCCACGGCTAATCCACTCAAAACTTTGATGGAGTCCTCATGGCACTGCTGACGTGTATCCGAGCAGATTAGAATGTCATCTGCATACAGTAAAACCGTGCTGAGTAGTGTGTCGCACACTCCTTGCAAGTCTTCCTTGAGAGCCTTCGAGAAGTAATGCGGCGAGTGCGCGAACCCTTGTGGCAACCGGGTGTAAGAGTATTGTTTCCCCCTGTGGGTAAAAGCAAACAGATACTGAGACTCTTTTTCCAATGGAACACTGAAGAATGCCTGCGTGAGATCAATGACCGTATAGTACTGCGAGCTACTCGGGATGTTTGTCAGGAGGGTGTGTGGATTAGCGACTTCCGCCTCTGGTCCAGACACCACGTCGTTCACCGCCCTCAAATCGTGTACCAGTCTGTACCTAGCCCTGTCCGCCTTTAGCACTGGGTGGATAGGTGTATTACATCTGGATTTGAAAGGGACGAGCACTCCCCCCTTTAACAGTCCCTCAATCTGATGTGATATAGCTTCATCCGACTCTGGCTTCATTGTATACTGTCTGATAAAGGGTGGTCTACAACCCTTCTTTAACCTGACCTTCACTGGCTGTGCCGACAATATTAGACCCACATCTGTGTCGTGTTTTGACCACAACCGTTCCGGGGTGCGCGCCAACATGTCCTGTTCCAGCAAAGCATCCGCCTCTGGAATAACGCAAGGGTCTCCTGGTAATCTGATTACTTGCGGTTTTGCCAAAACTGAAAAGGAAATCATTATTTTTATGAAACTCCCATCTGCGCTGTTCCAAATTAGCGGAGATTCCGTGGAGACCCACCTTTGAGTCTCGGATTCCTGTATCATTGAACCTAGATGTTCGGATTCGTAACCAGGATTTATTCTCAGAGTGATGTGTGGGGCGGCGTCTCTTAGTCTATGTTGTTCCCGTAGATACTTACCCGTGTTAACCCTCAACGCCGCGCCCTGTCTCCCTACAATTATCGCAGATGAGTCAATCTGCACCTGCTCGGGCTGTCCCTGCAACCATGCCTTGTTCCTAACTAGGTCACTATTCGTCAAATATTGTAGTGTGCAATGTGCCTCCATGTTTGTTTGTCTAGACTGAGGCAGTTGGGTTTTCAGAAATGGCTCCCAGGGGGCACAGACCCTTTGCAGCTCTGCATCTATGTTGCCCAGCCAGAACACAGTGGCCTCTTTCTCCCCCGTCCCTTGTAGCATCATTTGGTACACGTCTTGTTCAATTTGAATCCCCTCAGGCGTACATAGGATTTTACAGCCTAGTTTACACATTGCATCTCGTCCCAAGAGATTGCGCGGGGTGCTGTCCGAAATTAATACAGGTATTGTTATGGTCTTGTTGTTATACGTCATAGAGATTGGATCTGATGTGGGTATTAATTGTGTTTTTCCCGAGAATCCGACCGTCCGAACATACTGTCCAGACTGGGGTAAGTGAGCGGCGTATTTTTGCTTTATGCAGGAAAAACCTGCTCCAGTGTCTGCCATCATCTCTGTTAATTTGCCCTCCACTAGGACCTGCAGAATAGGTTCTTGCTCAGCTCCCTTGGAAACCACAATCATTTGATTTCCCCCCGTCGCATTCTCTGGGCACCCCTAGTGATTACCCCCCTGGTTTCGGGGCCCTCCTGTCTCCCCCTGGTCGTGGGGCCCTTGTGACTCCCCCTGGCGCACGGGTCTTCCATACTCCGAGCCGGGACGGTATGGTTGCCTACATCTCATTTCCCTGTGTCCCTGCATGCCGCAGTTCCAACAGTGGAAACGGGGAAACTGTTGTTCGTTCCCCGGTCCCTGTGTAAACCGTGGGCCTGATTGCCCATTCCCTGCCTGCCGCCTGAACGCCTGGTTCTGTGAACTATAGCCATAGCTTCTCACTACCTGAGGTGCAGGCGGGGGTCCCTGGTCCTGCATGGGTGGAGAGGTCGCAGATGACACCATTACTGCCTGCAACCTCCTTTGGGGCTGCAGTTGTTGCTGAGTTAACTTCCTTGAGTCATTTCTATCCTGATCCCTGAGTTTCTGCTCCTGAGCCCTTTGCTTCTCCACACTATGTGTTACA
>NC_140179.1:102513933-102526433 GCF_963971535.1 Notolepis coatsorum
GTGTGTGTCTGTGTGTGTGCGTCTGTGTACAGACGTGTGTGTATTGTATGTGTGTATTGTGACACAGGGAATGTGTGTGTGTGTCGGTGTGTATGTCTGTGCGACTGTGTGTGTCTGTGTGTGTGTGTGTGTGTGTCTGTGTGACTGTGTGTGTCTGTGTGTGTGTGCTGTGTCTGTGTGTGTGCTGTGTATGTGTGTAAGAGAGAAAAGACACAAGATTAGAGCACACGATATGATGTACTGAAATGTCCATCTGCTATCTTGAGGCTGTTTTAAGAACATCAGCCAGACTGTCGCCCTAGTGTCTTTGAGCCCTGCTAGTTGACCTATATTAAACTAGTCAAGACTAACCCCTTTCCTACCTCCACCCTCGTATACACATTTTCCACAACACTAGAACACAAAGAAGAATTCAAAATGGATGTTTAGATGTTTTTCTTTTACTGATGTTTGAATAATACACGGTATGAGTGGGAATCTCCGTACCAAGGAAACTATATATATATATATATATATATATATATATATATATATATATATATATATATATATATATATATATATATATATATATATATATATATATATAAAAAGGAAGGGTCATCACAAGTCAAGTCAAGTCAAGAGTTTTATTTGTCACGGCATACAAGCATACAGTGAAATGCGGGTGGTCATGCCCGCAGCGATTGTGCAATAATACAAGTAATACAAATAAGAATAAGACATAGAATGAGACATAACAGGTATAATGTACATAAAGTTTACAAAAATCATGGTAAAGACATGCTAAGGTCCTGCGATAGTGCAATACAGTGATAGCTACGGATGAGGCACTGGGTCTTATGTACACTACTATACAATAGTATACAATATACAGTTATACTATATATCCTTATGCTATCTTGCTATATCCATCTATTTACTATACAAGAACCACTCCCGTTCTTTTTTTCTTCTCCTTTTTTTTAAGTGACCTTTTCATTGTGTAAAGTGACCGCTGAGTGTGTGCGTGTGCAGCATGTGTGTGTGTGTTCATGCTAAAGTGACTGCTAGTGTGTGAGCGTTTACAGTATGTGTGTTGTGTGTGTGCTCATGTGTGCTTGTATGTGGAGAGTTCAGTGTTCAAGACTCTGATGGCCTGCGGGAAGAAGCTGAGCCGATGTCTCTCTGTCCTAGTTGCTGGTGTGCGCAGGCGTTTGCCTGACCGCAGCAGCTTGAACAGGCTGTTGTTGGGGTGGTGAGGGTCTTTCATTATTCTGCAGGCTCTGGATTTGCACCTCTTGTTATATAAGACCTGCAGGGGTGGTAGTGCAATACCCGTAGTACGCTCAGCTGAGCGCACCACTCTCTGTAGGGCCTTCTTGTCCTGTGCCGTGCTGTTTCCATACCAGGCAGTGATGTTTCCAGTCAAGATGCTCTCTACAGCTCCGGAGTAGAAGGACTGGAGTATCTTCCCAGATACTCTGAACTTCCTTAACTGTCTCAGGTGGTAGAGGCGCTGCTTCGCCTTCTTTACGACTGAGTCTATGTGTGTTGTCCATGTCAGGTCCTCTGAGATGTGGACCCTCAGGTACTTAAAGCTGCTCACCCTGTCCACGGTAGCCCCGTTTATCCACAGTGGTGTGTGTGTGTCCTGCTGTGTTCTCCTAAAATCCACGATCAGCTCCTTGGTTTTACCAATGTTCAGGAGCAGGCTGTTGTGCTGGCACCAGCGTTCCAGTACCTCAACCTCCTCCCGGTAGGCCTTCTCGTCGTTGTCAGAGATCATCGCCACCACCACTGTGTCGTCCGCAAACTTCACTATGGAGTTGGAGCTGAACCTGGCCACACAGTCATGTGTGTACAGTGAATACAGCAGGGGGCTGAGAACACAGCCCTGGGGGGACCCGATACTCAGGGTGATGGTGTTGGAGGTCTGACCCCCCACCCTGACCGCCTGAGGCCTTTCACTCAGAAAGTCCAGTATCCAGGCGCTCAGAGCGGAGCTCAGACCCAGCTCGATCAGCTTGTCCACCAGTCTGGTGGGGACTCACGTCAGAACACCAGCGTTGTATGCTCTGCTTGGTGCCAGACTGTGTGGCAGTTCTGTTGAAGCCTATGGGAGATGCATGGAGAAGCAAAATATACAAGTTATTTGAGGAAATATACAGTACATCAACCAATATATATATACCAAACGTTAGTTAACAATGCAACAAATTGCAGTTTAAATTACAGGTCATAAATGAGGAGATGGTTGATCCCATTCAACTCAATGGTCCGCATTCTCGAACGGACATACGTAAAACTTACCAAGGAATTCCTTCGTAACTCGATTTACCTACTTATTCGGCATTCTCGAACAGCTTCGTATTGTAAATTCTTTGTAGGATTTACGTAGGATTTACGTACTCGAAAAGGCAGTCGTAAATTGGACAGACCGGTGTGAGCCAGTGGTTTCAACAGCTTTCTCTGGGACAAGTCATTGGGGATTGCCGATACTACAGACATCAATGGAATTAAATAATTATAATGATAATAAATACGACACTATTTGTATCTTTAACAATTACGTTTGACATTTATAGTCAAGACTCAGTGAACCATGTCCGAAAATAAATTAATTAATAACAACTAAACCCTATCGCCGCGGATATAGCTATAGTGGAATAGACTATTAATATTCCATATACCGTCCTGTTATTATGATATTATTTATTGTTGGTTTTATTTGTTTATTACATTGTTTGCGCACATCTAAGAGCCCGTGTAGAAACGGCTTGATTGTACTTACATTTGCACTCAGTTTGGATGCCAAACATATTTTTGTTGTATTGTACTTGTGCTGTATGGTGACAATACATTTGAATCTAATCTAATCTTATTTTGGGAGATTATATCTGGTAAGAATTTAGTTCTTGCAGTCTGGAATTCAATTCTGTCTAGTTAGTGGAGAAAGAAAAAACCTTAGTGAATAGTCACTCTTACATGACTCTCTCATTCAAGTGAAACCTTAGTGAATAGTCACTCTTACATCACTCTCTCATTCAAGTGAAACCTTAGTGAATAGTCACTCTTACATCACTCTCTCGTTCAAGTGAAACCTTAGTGAATAGTCACTCTTACATCACTCTCTCGTTCAAGTGAAACCTTAGTGAATAGTCACTCTTACATCACTCTCTCATTCAAGTGAAACCTGAGTGAATAGTCACTCTTACATCACTCTCTCGTTCAAGTGAAACCTTAGTGAATAGTCACTCTTACATCACTCTCTCGTTCAAGTGAAACCTTAGTGAATAGTCACTCTTACATCACTCTCTCGTTCAAGTGAACCCTTAGTGAATAGTCACTCTTACATCACTCTCTCGTTCAAGTGAAACCTTAGTGAATAGTCACTCTTACATCACTCTCTCGTTCAAGTGAAACCTGAGTGAATAGTCACTCTTACATCACTCTCTCGTTCAAGTGAAACCTTAGTGAATAGTCACTCTTACATCACTCTCTCATTCAAGTGAAACCTGAGTGAATAGTCACTATTACATCACTCTCTCGTTCAAGTGAAACCTTAGTGAATAGTCACTGTTGTGAAGGGCCAGATTAAACCGAATATATATATTTATTTATATATATATATTTAATTGTATTTGTATAAAAAATCTAACCCTAACTAACCGTACTGTCATGCACTTGTCCTAATAAACTAACCTACACTGTAGCACTCAACACTTTGATGAACATTGTTGCTCAGCTGATAGAGTTGTGCCCTTCCTGATGGCTTGTCGTACAGAACTTGTAAGTCGCTTTGGATAAAAGCGTCAGCTAAATGACTAAATGTAAATGTAAATGTAAATGTATATTCTCTAATATTCCCTGATATCCCTTGTATATTCCTTGTACAATATGCATTGAATATCCATTCTAGCCTACTGAACATCCCATAATAGTCTCCATTCTACTATTGGTCGAGACCTTGGTGCCAGGCTGCCATACCCCTCAGACCCAGTTCAAACGTACCGCTCCACATGTACGAACAAGTCCTAGTTCCGCGTAGGAATCTGGCTACCGCACCACTAATGGGACTATTTGTTCATAGTGCGTATATATACTGCGCTACTAAAGTAGGACTTTCTTTTCAGTCCAGTTTCTTACCCTCCAATAGAGTCACAGACGTAAAGCCTCCCCACGACGCCACGTGTGGGAGTAAGGCCAAGTTCGCCTACCATCGGTATTGAGACATCGTGTATATTAATATTTGAATAGTCATATTTGGCACTATATCGTCGAGTTGGACGTAGTCTATTAAGCTAATAATAGTCTGTTAATATATAGTGCTTCGTGCGGTGAGAATACTACCGTAGTCAGTACCCCATCGTTTCGGGCAGAGAACTGGCTGCTTACCCAGGGTGGTTGACCCCATGTGAAGCTGCACCCGAGGAGCCCCAGAGCCGACGAGCGAGTGGACCTGTATACCGGATTATTCTACCGACGACAGCCCGCCTTCCCAGGCACGGATTATGCTTTGTATACTTTGATTATTCCATGGATAAAGACCCCCGACACTGCCGTGTGTTGGAACCCCCCCCCCTGGAGAGGACGCAAGGTGAGGAGACGCTCTGCAAGACGAGGTCGCTTCACGTCTCTCCCCCGTGGACCGGAGAGAGCCGGCCCACAAAGAGTCCACCTGCTTTCATCTGTGGTCCAAGGATCGCCGGCGCATTGAACGGCACTACAGTGGGTTCACCTGGGATACCCTTGGCCGGACGAGGCAGCCGGATTCTACCCCCCCCCCTTCCTACTCCTGTCGGCTTACAAGCGACCGGATTAACCCCCCCCTAGTGTATCCAGCCTATAATCATTAAAGTACCATTGCTGTTATTCCTTAACTATTCCAGGTCGTATATTTACCACCTGCGCCATCAGAGATTGGACATTCTCTATTGATATACCGACGAATACTCTTTGCCATAAAAGTGCATACTATTTCAATTCATAAATGTAATTAAGTGATTAAGTGCTTGCTCTACACACCATTGCTGTGTAGTAATAAATGCATACTTCGACTTCGTACATTTGTGTTGGATCCGTTTCATCTACGTGAGAGTGTTTATGATAATATATTTATGCCGTGTACTGGGTGGCCGAATATTAAGTACAAAGGTAGTGGTAGTAAGTATCATATCTAGTAATACAGTCAGGGAATTGTACCCCCCAGTTACAATTGGTCCTTCGAGCCGGAGGGTAATTAGTGTAATATTAATATAGTGTTATTAATATTGAAATGGCCTATGATGAACACTCCACGAAACGATCCTCCTAACCAACGCCCGCAGCGCGAACGACGGCTCCCTCAGTACTTAGAGGCTTACGCTGTCAGTCAACAACCTAGTCTTCTACTAACAGTAAACGCGGTAAAACTAGAAAGTAAAGGTATGTCTAACCCCAACGCCCAGACTACCCCGACCATAGAGGCCCCTACGGGCTCTAATGTAACTGACCAAGTTCACGGTGGGGACCAGTGGGAACCAGACAGGACTTCACACCCCGCCAGTACTGAAGAAGTAGTCCCCGATGAGTCCCGGGAGGAATACAACGCTACCGAGAGAGAACTCGGCACGGAAGAAGACGGGGAGAGCACCGTGGAGATAGAGCTCCAAGGCTCCGCAAGGAGTACCCCGAGGGAAGGCTCCCCTATACAACCGCCTTCTCCCAGCGAGGCAGAGAGGACCCTACAGCAGGCCTTCCTCATCAGCCTGAACGCCGCTGCTGAACGCGACCGACTGCAGATCCAGCAGCGAAGCGAACACGAGCAGATACGTCTAGAAATAAGACGCATTCAGATGGAAGAGAATGTGGCCCGAGAACGAGCCGGTGCTCAACGGGACGCAGCGCGCGACAGACAGCAGTCGCAACTAATAGAACAGCTGATCAGACGGACAACACCCTCTCCCTCCGCCAGAGGCTCCAGGAACTCGTCTAGACACACCTCCAGGGCGGCATCCCCTAGCCGAGTAAACAACCCTGAACTTGACCAACAGACGAGGTCTATACCCCCCACAGACCACCTCCCCCCACCGGTCCAAGCGAGACCTAGCAACCGGGAAGGAGCAGCATATCCTGTGGAGAGGCTAAACCAGAGACTACAAGCACTGGATGACCTAACTGAAGACGAAGAGGAAGAGGAGGAGAACCACGCCCGAAGACAGCACAGTACTCTACCGGACCAGGAGGTCCGGTACAGCCCAGGCTATACTCCCGCGGAGCTGCGCTACAGACCCCCGACTCTATACACGGGTGAGCACGACGCACGACCCGCACCGAGGAACAGCACCTGGACAAGCGGGCCATGGTACACTGCCGGTACCAGCCCATACCAAGGAGCGGGAGGAGACTCGCCTAGGAGGCCTCTCCCCCAACGCTCGCCGATGTATCCACAGTCAGCGTCATACATTGGCACGCCTATGGTACCCGACTTCACCCAAGAGAACCGGGCCCAGTATACAGAACTCCGCATGTGTCTGGAGACCATGTTGGTGGATGTATTGGATGAACGCCACAAATACGCCATCCTACTGAAGCACTTAAAGGTACCCCGCGCACATAATATAGCGCTCGCCTACGCGACTTCCACCACCCCATACACAGCAGCGCTGGTAGCATTGGACCAGAGGTATGGGCGCATATGGGATTACGTGATCCAGGAGATCCGACACATCGACCGCTTACCCCCAGCAATAGACAATCGAGCACTGGACGACCTGTCCATCAGAGTGCAGTCCCTGGTAGGGATGTTGGGAGCGCAAAGAGAGAAGGGGAGGCATGAACTTTACGCCAACTCAAATGTGGAAAGGATTCTGGAGAAGCTGCCGCCCGCTCGTCAGGAGCGCTTTAGGCGGCAGAGGGACCACAGAGACCCGAATGGCCCCGAACCGAACCTCCTCGATCTAGCAGACTTCCTGGCGAGAGAAGTCAGCAGCCTACGGCTAGATACATTCGGACGGAGCACCCCTGGCTCCAGAGAAGGAACCAGACGACTAAATGATGGAAGAAGATCGGTGACTGTGATGCACCAATCGGAGTCAGTACCGAGCAGCAGGAGCCACAGTACCCCCTCCAGAACGGAGAAGTGGAAGATAGTGTGCCCCTACTGTGAGAAAGAACACTGGCTAGCGCAATGTGACTCCTTCCCCAAGCTGAACGCGGAGGAAGCAGGTCAATGGATAAAGTCCAACAAGCGCTGTTTTCGCTGTGCGCGCTCACACATGGCAGCCGAATGCCGCTTAAAGAAAAGGTGCACCAAGTGCGATGGAGCCCATCTGGACATACTTCACGACAGTAACAGACGGCGCCCTTCACCCGCACCATCCAGCCGCAAAGCGAGCGTCATGTACATCGATCCCGCCAGCAGCAGTGGAGCCCGAGTACTCCTAAAAGTAGTGCGTGTGACACTAAGCTACCAGAATAAAGTCCTGGACACTTACGCCGTCCTCGATGACGGGTCAGAGAAGACCCTGCTGCTCGCCTCCGCTGCGGCCCAGCTAGGGCTGCGGGGAAGCGAAACCCAAATGACAATTCGGACAATAAGACGAGATTTGAAGACGATAAAGGGCGAGAATGTCTCATTCTCTATCGCAGCAAGCGGCCAGCCTGAGCGACGGTACCAGATTACAGACGCTTTCACCAGCCAAGAAATAGGACTGTCGCGGTACACATACCCCGTCGCCAAGCTGATGGAGAAATATGCACATCTGCGCAAGTTACCGATCCCGCTCATAGACAATGCTATGCCGACCCTGTTGATAGGCTCCGACCATGCAGACCTCATTGTCCCGATAGACCGGGTTCATACCGGACCCCGAGGCTGTCCTGCAGCAGTCGAGACCCGTTTGGGATGGACTCTCCAAGGCCCGCTCGCCAAATCTCTCAACCGAAGTACAGCCACTAGATGTCTCCACTCCCGAGTCACAGAGGGAGAAACCGCACTCCTGCAACACGTAGAGCGGCTATGGACCTTGGAACAAATGCCCTTTAAGAACGGAAAGAAAGATATTCGCTCTAAAGATGACATTTACGCCATTCACCTCCTCGAGACAGGGACCAAGAGAGTCCCGGTCAACGGCGTGTTGAGATACGCCACGCCACTCCTGCGGCGAGAAGGAATGCCTACTTTCCACGCCAAGACAGACGCCACAGAACGGTACCTGCTGAACACGGAGCGGCGCTTAGCCAAGAACCCCGCCCAAGAGAGTGTATACCGCGCTGAGATTGAGAAGCTCATCACAGCGGGACACGTCACAAAGATGGACATTAAAGAGGCTGACCAGACCACTGAATCGTGGTACGTGCCCCACCACAAGGTCCATCACAACGGTAAAGACCGCATAGTATTTAACTGCAGCTACCAGATCGGATCCCAAAATCTGAATAAAGAGTTACTGCCCGGTCCCACACTCGGCCCCTCCCTACTCGGCGTTCTACTCCGCTTCCGCCAGGAAAAGGTGGCCATCAGCGGGGACATTAAAGGAATGTTCCTGCAGGTGAGATTAGTAGAGGCGGACAAGCCCCTGTTACGGTTCCTATGGAGAGAGAAGCCAGGAGATGAGCACCCAGCCATCTACCAATGGGAAGTCCTCCCCTTCGGAACGACGTGCAGCCCCTGCTGTGCTACATTTGCACTACAGAAACATGTAGCAGAGGACCCAGCAGCGGACGAAGAGGTCCGACACAGCGTAAAGAACAGCTTCTACGTAGACAACTGTCTACAAAGCCTTTCAACCCAAGAAGAAGCCGAGGCTCCGCGCCTCATGGATCAAAGGCGGCTTTGATCTCAGGCAGTGGGCCAGCAGCGATCCGCAAGTACTGCGCAGCCTCTCCTCCGAGGACAAGGCAGCCAGCAGCGAGACCTGGATGGCTACAATCCCGGGAGAAGCCCAGGAGATGACCCTGGGATTGGTGTGGCGATTCAAAACAGATTCGCTTCACTACAGACACAAGCCCCTGACTACGGAGCAGGGAAGGCCGGCGGCGGCGCCGACCACCAGACGGAGTGTGTACACAACACTCGCCCGACAATATGACCCGCTAGGATGTATTCTACCGTACACCACCAGGGCAAAAATGATTGTACGAGCATTGTGGAACAAGGACCAGGGCTGGGACGACCCCATTCCCGCACACCTTGCATCCACCTGGAGAGAGTGGGAGATGGAGCTCCACTCACTCCCAGGCGTTAATATGCGCCGAAGCTACTTCCCACCCACGGTGAGGCCAGAGACATGTAAAATGGACTTACACGTCTTCAGTGACGCCTCAGAGGTCGCATACGGATCAGTAGCCTACTTGCGGGCCCAAGACCAGGGGGGAGAGATCTACACAGCATTTGTCCTCGCCCGCTCGAGAATAGCCCCACGCAAGCAACAATCTATCCCACGTCTAGAGCTCTGCGCAGCCCTAGCCGGAGCGCACCTAGCCACGCTCATCCAACGTGAGCTCACCATACCGGTGTCTAGAACAATCCTGTGGTCAGATTCCACGACGGTACTCGCCTGGATCAAATCGGACTCATGCAAGTACAAAGTCTTCGTGGGAGTCAGAGTCACCGAGATTCAAGACTTAACCGAAGAGTTAACCGGAGAAACAGAGTGGCGCTACGTTGATACAAAACAGAACCCAGCTGACGTCATCACCCGGGGGATGCCCCTGGATGACCTCACCCGTCGCAATGTCTACAGTGACGGCCCCGCATTCCTAAGACTCCCGGAAGGACAGTGGCCCATGCCTATCCCGAGGGAAGCAAGTCCAGAGGAGGTGGAAAATAAGAAGTCTGTGTTCTGTGGATTGAGCACCGTAGCCTCCACCGACCCTAACATAGACGATTGCACGTCCATAGAGAGTGCACAACAAAGAACATTCCTGCGGTACCACCCGGAGTGCAAGTCCCCCGCTGATATGTCAGCAGCTAACTACGAGGAAGCAGAATTGCTTCTACTGCAGCGAGCCCAGAGAGACTCGTTCCCCGATGAATTGGCCTGTCTACAGGGAGGAAAGCCCGTCCCATCCGACAGCAGATTAATTCATCTGGCCCCCGAGAGCGACGCTCATACCCTCATCAGAGTGGGTGGTCGCCTACGCAGAGCCCCCAATCTACCGGATGACATTAAATACCCGATCGTATTGAACTCTAAGCCCCTCGGCTACGTCTCCAGTGATGTGGCGGATATCGACCCAGTTACCCCCAACACACTCCTGATGGGGCGGCTAGATCCTGCATTACCCCAGACAATGTACCGGCCTGAAGAAGCGAACGGCCGACGAATGTGGAGGTACAGCCAAGTATTAGCCGACAAGTTTTGGAACAGTTTCCTACTGCACTACCTACCGTCTCTACAGACCCGCCAGAAGTGGGTAAAGGAGAGAGACAATTTGACAGAAGGAACAGTCGTCATGATTATTGATCAATCACTGCCCAGAGCTATGTGGCCGGCCGGCCGCGTAAGCAAAGTGATCACCGGTGCCGACGGCAAGGTCCGAGCAGCTGAAGTGCTCGTCCAGGGTCGCACTTACACCCGTCCCGTGGCGAGGCTCATAGAACTGCCTTGACTCCCAGACACAATCGATGATGACCATGACCCTACAACCCTATGACTTTGTGAAGTTGACTGACCCCTACAGATTAATCTGTCTCTGTTTAACTGATTAGGTCTGGGACCTATTCAGGGGGTGGCTGTTGTGAAGGGCCAGATTAAACCGAATATATATATTTATTTATATATATATATTTAATTGTATTTGTATATTCTCTAATATTCCCTGATATCCCTTGTATATTCCTTGTACAATATGCATTGAATATCCATTCTAGCCTACTGAACATCCCATAATAGTCTCCATTCTACTATTGGTCGAGACCTTGGTGCCAGGCTGCCATACCCCTCAGACCCAGTTCAAACGTACCGCTCCACATGTACGAACAAGTCCTAGTTCCGCGTAGGAATCTGGCTACCGCACCACTAATGGGACTATTTGTTCATAGTGCGTATATATACTGCGCTACTAAAGTAGGACTTTCTTTTCAGTCCAGTTTCTTACCCTACAATAGAGTCACAGACGTAAAGCCTCCCCGCGACGCCACGTGTGGGAGTAAGGCCAAGTTCGCCTACCATCGGTATTGAGACATCGTGTATATTAATATTTGAATAGTCATATTTGGCACTATATCGTCGAGTTGGACGTAGTCTATTAAGCTAATAATAGTCTGTTAATATATAGTGCTTCGTGCGGTGAGAATACTACCGTAGTCAGTACCCCATCGTTTCGGGCAGAGAACTGGCTGCTTACCCAGGGTGGTTGACCCCATGTGAAGCTGCACCCGAGGAGCCCCAGAGCCGACGAGCGAGTGGACCTGTATACCGGATTATTCTACCGACGACAGCCCGCCTTCCCAGGCACAGATTATGCTTTGTATACTTTGATTATTCCATGGATAAAGACCCCCGACACTGCCGTGTGTTGGAACCCCCCCCCCTGGAGAGGACGCAAGGTGAGGAGACGCTCTGCAAGACGAGGTCGCTTCACGTCTCTCCCCCGTGGACCGGAGAGAGCCGGCCCACAAAGAGTCCACCTGCTTTCATCTGTGGTCCAAGGATCGCCGGCGCATTGAACGGCACTACAGTGGGTTCACCTGGGATACCCTTGGCCGGACGAGGCAGCCGGATTCTACCCCCCCCCCTTCCTACTCCTGTCGGCTTACAAGCGACCGGATTAACCCCCCCCTAGTGTATCCAGCCTATAATCATTAAAGTACCATTGCTGTTATTCCTTAACTATTCCAGGTCGTATATTTACCACCTGCGCCATCAGAGATTGGACATTCTCTATTGATATACCGACGAATACTCTTTGCCATAAAAGTGCATACTATTTCAATTCATAAATGTAATTAAGTGATTAAGTGCTTGCTCTACACACCATTGCTGTGTAGTAATAAACGCATACTTCGACTTCAGACATTTGTGTTGGATCCGTTTCATCTACGTGAGAGTGTTTATGATAATATATTTATGCCGTGTACTGGGTGGCCGAATATTAAGTACAAAGGTAGTGGTAGTAAGTATCATATCTAGTAATACAGTCAGGGAATTGTACCCCCCAGTTACAGTCACTCTTACATCACTCTCTCATTCAAGTGAAACCTTAGTGAATAGTCACTCTTACATCACTCTCTCGTTCAAGTGAACCCTTAGTGAATAGTCACTCTTACATCACTCTCTCGTTCAAGTGAACCCTTAGTGAATAGTCACTCTTACATCACTCTCTCATTCAAGTGAAACCTTAGTGAATAGTCACTCTTACATCACTCTCTCGTTCAAGTGAACCCTTAGTGAATAGTCACTATTACATCACTCTCTCGTTCAAGTGAAACCTTAGTGAATAGTCACTCTTACATCACTCTCTCATTCAAGTGAAACCTTAGTGAATAGTCACTCTTACATCACTCTCTCGTTCAAGTGAACCCTTAGTGAATA
>NC_140179.1:102533933-102544365 GCF_963971535.1 Notolepis coatsorum
CTGGGTATCCAGTACAAAGCACAGCATGGCCTGTGCTGAGAAAGGACTCTGCCCTTCGACAATGCCATCGACGAGTAGGACGGGTGACTGCAACTTGTTCCTGTTCGCGGACGACTCAGCCCTGCTGGTCTCTGACAGGGACAAGTTTCAGGTTGAAAAAACCCTCAGCTCTGAACTCAGCAGAATCTGCACCTGGCTCGCTGATAACTGTTAAGAGATATGAATACATGTACTCAGAGGAATGTATATTACCAAATGTATGTATATATATGCAGTACTTGTTTATATCACTGGGGAGCGCTGTAGCGTCTTACAGAAAGGACGCACGTAATGACGTCATCACGTCATTCTATATATGACCGCGTCAGCGGAGGTGTGTTCTCTCTTCCTATTATTCTCAGTCTATCGAGGTGTGTGTACACAGGTGCATACCTCCACAAGTTCTATGCCTATCCCACCAATGTGAAATGGTGAAGTTGTGCTTATTCAATAAACAAGCTAAAGGCTAAAGATATCTCCTTGGACAACGTGTATTTTCTTCTACATGCAACGCAAGATAAACTGCAACGCTCAACAAACTATCATTACACATGGGTAAAACAGAGTCCATTCTCTTCGGTTCAAGTAACAAACTCAGCAAGACCGACGGCTTCTCAGTTACAGTGGGTGACACTATTGTCACAAGGAAAGATGAAATTAGCTACCTGGGTTGTGGGTTCCATCCTAGAGGCAAATCTTTCCTGTGACAAAATGGCAACCAATGTAATCAAAAAGGTCAACCAATGAACAAGATTCTTGTACCGGATCTCCTCTCTGGTAAACAAGAATACCTTGAAGACTAACAGGAGCACTCATTCAAGGGTACTACGACTATGCTTGCACCTCATGGTACCAAAGCACCTCAAAGGCACTAAAAACGATAGGTTATGACTATAACCAAGTTCTGTTAGTTAGGGGCGATGCTTGGCATCACTACTGCACTATCTCGCGTACGTGCACGCGTACTGAATAAACCACAAATGTACCTCTAATACCAGTATTAGTCTGACCACACCCCTCATCAGCTTACCTTCATAAGCAGGTGTGTGGTCACCTGCTCTCCTCCTTCCCAAGCTTTCACCACAAGGTGAGGACAAGGGCTGCAGCGGCCGTCTGATGCCAAGCATCGCCCCTAACTAACAGAACTTGGTTATAGTCATAACCTATCGTTCTGTATCGTTAGTGGCTTAGCTTGGCATCACTACTGCACAAGGGAGGCCAAGCGGAGCCACTTGGCTGACAAATACACCCCGCTGACAGCCCCCCAAAACCATCAGAACAGGGAGGGCCGAGCCCCCCCGACCCCCCCTAATGGAGGGTATCCCCCCTATTAGAGGCTTCACGGGAAGGCGACGGACCCGACCGTGCGAAGAGGCACTCAAGCAACTTAACGCACAGGGTGAGCAGACCGTGGCTTGACCCCACGACTACACACACGCACAACCCGCATGCCACCCGGGAACGAACGGAGGAACAACCTCGTTACTGCCCCCAGAATCACGGGGCCAAGGGCAAACCCAACCCCGTGGCAAGGCCGTAGCAGCGGAGCGCGAAGGAAGACCCAGACCCACCAAAAGGACTGGACTCCCTGGAATGGGGGCCCGGAGAAGTCCATGATGCCAGCATCAAGACCCCACCAGGTGGGCACGTAGTGCCCCGCCCCCCACATCGCCAGCGTATTCGGACAAAGGCCCCTCAGTTACTGCACCTGGTATTCCCAGGCGGAATCCCATCCAAGTACTAACCAGGCCAGAACCTGCTTAGCTTCCGAGATCGGACGAGATCGGGCGTGTTCAGGTTGGTATGGCCGTAAGCCGAGCGGGCCCCGTCCCCCCAATAGTACACCGCCTGGCACACTGACCCTGCAGAACAGGCAGTCAGCATGGCCGTAAGCACACAAAAAGGTTAACCAACGGAAGCAGGCAGCGCACCGGGGAAAAACCAGGCAACAGGCTGTTAACCCTAGCCTGGAGACTGCGGACGAGACAGGCGCCAGAGGGGACAGCTGAACACAGCCGCCCCGGCGGAAGGAGCGTAAGCTGGCGGTGTTGCATGACCAAGCCTCCATTTAAAAACCCCCACCCAGAGGGGTCGAGGCAGAGAAGGCTGACACGATTGGCAGACGTCATGAACGTGCAGGGGCACCCTCAAACGGTGAACCCGGGAGTTGACACTGCTCCAACACACCAGGGAATCAACCACCTCGGTGTTACCCAATGCGGTGGTTGTTCCTATAACCCCTCAAGAAAAAACTCCAAAACACACCTGCGGGCATACACCGGCTATACCGCAGTACAAGTGTTTCAGTTTCCAAAAAGGGTTAACCCAGGCCTACGGGTCGCAAACATCACTTCGGACCGGGCCTGGCGGTACGGGAAGCACAGGGTCACCAGAGGAGGTCAAAAAACCACCCCCACAGGCCCCTCTTCGCCATGCGTGAGAGAGGAGCGAAAAATAATGGAGAACCAGCCCCTAAGCACACCGTACCTGGTATTCCCCGGCGGTCTCCCAACCAAGTACTAACCAGGACCAACCTGTGTAGCGGCCGAGATCCGACGAGATCGAGCGCGTACAGAATGGCATGGCTGTAAGCCATGACGACAGTGCTGAGTAAAAACATACCCAACCAGGGTCTCCATAGCGCTTAACCCTGTGACACCCAGACCGACCTGGCATTTTTCCCCCTGAAAAAAGCCCAAGTCCCTCAGGGTACCAGAACAGCAGATCTGCATCCCCGGCGGACAACGGGTTCAACTGACCCGGACCAGCGTGACCAGAACCAGTCCCGTGCCCTAACCACGCCGACATGCCTACTCCAGGAGAAGGGCAGATATGCGTGTTGATCTTAACATGAAAAGAAGGCGCCACCCAGACGTTCGGACGAACCGCGCCTGGTGGCCCACCCCAAGGGCGTGAGACCCCACTACATATGTTCAGATCCATCCCGTCATCATCCCCCAGACATGAACGAGAATCCGTCGACAACCCACCCAGGTCATGGGATGTGGTCGTCGGAAGAGGAAAAACCCCCATCTCAGTTGCCTTATAAAAACGCTGTTTCAACCACAAGCAACCAAGGCGTGCCAGTCAATCGCCTGTTTACAGCGAGCTAGCACTATACGTGCGTCGGGACACACCCCCATCAATGAACAGGCTATTTAGACCTGTCATTGAATCCCCAAGGCGCCCAGGGGAACGACAAGAGGGGTGTGACACTCCCTAACTCCAACACTTCTGGAATAGAAAGAAGGAAGCATCAACAGTATGTATCCCAGTCTACACAGCCGGGGTAAAAAATGTTCACATTTTTACATCCCACCACCCTCCCATAGGAAAGAGACGGGGATCCCCAGAGAGACTTCCCACGCGAGCTGTACAGATTGAAAAGAATATATTGCACCTTGAGCCATGTAAAAAACTGGTTTTAGGGCCTCCGGGGAAGTTTCAAGTTTCAAGTTTTCAAGTTTCTTTAATAGTTGTCATACAGAAGTACAGAATACTTTTGTACAAAATGCTTCTTACTGTTGCGCTCCAGAGACTGTGCATGACAAGATAAGTATGAAATAAAAACATAGTAAAAATTAGAAGAAAAAAAAAGAGGTCACAGTGTTCAGTTTAGACATATGTACAATGTTCGTAGACGTAGTTACCATACAATATACAATACTGTGCAGTGTACTAATATACAATACTATATAGTGCAAGGTATAAATGGACGAGGTGCAGTTTAGGTACAATTCACAGTAGGTGTACGAGTTGTAGTGCAAATCCTTTATCAATAAATATAAAGTGTAAGTGTGTTTGTGTGATCTAAAGTGTGGAGAGTGGGTGCTGCAGTGTGTTGTTTGTTTGAGTGAGTGTGTGTGTGCGTGTGGGTGTGTGTGCTGTGTGCATTTGATGGTTGTTGCATAGTGATTATTGTTCGTTTAGCGATTATTGTTCGTTTAGCAGCCTGATGGCCTGGGGATAGAAGCTCCTTCTGAGTCTTTCTGTGCTCGCCATAAGACTCCGGTATCGCTTGCCTGACGGCAGCAGTTCAAAGAGGCAGTTGTTCGGGTGGCTCGAGTCCTTAATAATTCTCTTAGCCTTCCCCTTGCACCGCTTGTTGTAAATGTTCTGGAGGGTGGGAAGCCCCCCTCTAATTGTGCGTTCGGCTGAACGTGTCACTCTTTGTAGTCTGCTACGGTCTTGTGCAGTGCTATTCCCAAACCAGGAGGTGATGTTGCCGGTCAGGATGCTCTCTATTGTACATGAGTAGAAGTTCCTAAGGATCTTCTGACTGACTTGGAACTTCCTTAGGCGCCTGAGGAAGTAGAGGCGTTGTCGTGCCTTCTTCACAACACTGTCAATGTGTGTGGTCCATGTCAAGTCCTCGGATATGTGGGCTCCGAGGTACTTGAAACTGTTCACTCTCTCAACTGGTGCCCCGTCGATGCTGAGGGGGCTGTAGTCCTTGACCCCCGACCTCCTGAAGTCCACAATCATCTCTTTTGTTTTGCTGACGTTCAGGGAGAGGCAGTTCTCCTGACACCACTGTGACAGGTTCTCTACCTCTTCCAGGTAGGCCCTTTCGTCGTTGGCAGAGATCAGGCCCACCACTACTGTGTCATCAGCAAATTTGATGATGGTGTTGTTGTTCCGCTGTGCTACGCAGTCATGTGTGTACAGGGAGTAGAGGAGGGGGCTCAGAACACAGCCCTGGGGGGCCCCTATGTTGAGCGTGATGGATGAGGAGGTGCAGTTGCCGGCTCTTACCACCTGGGGTCTGCCCGTCAGGAAGTCCAGGACCCACTGGCACAGGTCATAGTTCAAGCCCAGGTCCCTGAGCTTGGCTATGAGTTTGGAGGGGACTATGGTATTGAATGCTGAGCTGTAGTCGATGAACAGCATTCTCACATAGTTCCCCTTCCTCTTGTCCAGATGTGATGCTACTGTGTGCAGCACATGGGCTATGGCGTCCTCCGTGGACCTGTTGGGGCGATATGCAAATTGCAGAGGGTCCAGGTTGATGGGGAGGGAGGAACAGATGTAGCCCTTCACTAGCTTCTCAAAGCACTTCATGGCTATGGAGGTGAGGGCTACAGGGCGGTAGTCGTTGAGGCAAGCGGGCGTAGATTTTTTGGGTACAGGGATGATGGTGGACTTCTTCAGACAGGTGGGGATGACGGCCTGTTCCAAGGACAGGTTGAAGATGTCAGTGAATACCGGGGCCAGTTGGTCGGCACAGACTTTTAGGACGCGGCCGGGGATGCCGTCCGGTCCTGCTGCCTTCCTGATATCCACTTTTTTAAAGATCCGTCTCACCTCATGCTCTGTTACCCTGAACACTGAGTCTCCATCAGCAGACCCCCCCCCCCCCATTGCCGTGGTTTGTAGGCTGGTGTTGTTATTCACAGCCTCAAACCTCGCATAGAAGGAGTTGAGATCATTTGCTAAGGAGATGTCACTGTTCAGTTTGAGGGGGGTTCCTTTGTAGTCTGTCATTGTTCTGAGGCCCTGCCACATGCCTCTAGAGTCAGCCTGTTCAAACTGAAGTTCAACTTTATCCCTGTAACGCCGTTTTGCCTCTATTACTGCTCTCCTGACGTTGTATCTTGCCATCTTGTGTTCTTCCATGTTGCCTGTCACCAAGAGGCACTGAACCCATACACACTCAATAAACGAATTGAATCGAATATACATACAATAGAAAAGGACCCTTCTAGAGGGTCCACTCACTTTGACAATCTGAGGAGGAAGGCTCTGTACTCTGATGGAGGCTTCCTCACATGGAAGAAGGAGTCCGAACTCACAGAAGGCCTGAATAGGCGCTTGGTGAGGAGGAGCCCTGACCACCCCCCCTGAAAACAGATCCATCACATGGACCTGAACAGCACACGGAAGTCCTACCAACAGAGACGCGCACGGTGACGTACTCTATGGTGGGGGAATTCCTGCGGTGCACACGCCCAATATACCAGGCCGTGGGACCAGGAACTCCCTCCCCCCCCCCCCCCCCCCCCCCCGTAACGTGCCGGACCGCCACGTGACGGGAACCTTGAAGGACAGGGGGTGTACCCCTGACCGACAGAACAATGGGGAGAGGAAAGGTTACCAGTTCACCCCTTTACGACCCCACACCCATGATACGACGTAACGACAAAAAGAGAATATGACACAGTCATAGTCAGCTCTATGAAGCGTTTCACAGCTCCACACAGCGCATGAGCTAACCTGCTATCTGATTTTTACTAAGGAAAAACACAGAATAGAGAGGGCTCTAAGAACCCCGGTCCAACATACACATGTGCTTCTGTGGCCAGTACAACCCAGTTGTAGGTCACATGACACACACAACCCATCATCACCTACAAAAAATGGCAAAAACACTCAACA
Organism: Notolepis coatsorum; assembly: GCF_963971535.1. NCBI lineage: Eukaryota > Metazoa > Chordata > Actinopteri > Aulopiformes > Paralepididae > Notolepis > Notolepis coatsorum. The sequence goes on from NC_140179.1 coordinate 102,540,348, forward strand.
GAGGAACGCCGTTTTTTTTCACAATGAGAGAACACATCATTCTTGATTAGTATCGACCACAGGCCTTGCTAAGCACACATGACAGCAACCAAACCAATTTCCCTTTAGGAAATAAGTTTCTCCAGCAGATTTAGCACAACCTCAGCAATCAAGCTAAGAGTTACATCGTATCCCTACCACACAAAAGACACAATTAATGCACAACATGTCTGATAGGAGGTGATAAAGTCCCCAGGGAACCGGGGGGAAAAACACAATCCTCCTATTTTACCCTCAATACGGCCAGTTAAAACAGGAAAACCTGTTAATGTGTGAACACACTGTTCATTGTCATTACAGTCTGAGAAAGAACATTCTTTTACTCACTTGTCACCAAGCATAGCTTCATAGGTTAGTTGCCTTAGTAGTGAGTACACGGTACACATAAACACCATGATGTTTCTCACACAACAACCAGATCAATACATCACGATCTGCACGGAGAAGCTAACTGCCAGTGACAAAAACAGCTCACACATAACCCGCAACGTATCCTAAATGCATTGCAACAACACACGTTTTGGGAAAAAACACCGTTATTCACAATACATTTAGCAAAGTAAAACCAGAAGACGTGTTATGAGGTCTGGCCAACCCCGTTCCTACCCGGAACGCAGATCAGCGAAGTGCAGTCACAAGACACCGTAGAACACAGCCGTCCTGTGTTGTTCGATCCGGGCAGCGTCGCCGCTCCAACCAGTCGCTACAGTCCTCTTTGTTGACGCAATCCCCGTCCAGGCTCAGGGCAGGGTCGACGAAACATCCCCTGTCAAGGATGACGTCGCGGTCAAGAGTGTAAAACATGTTAAAATCAAAGCACGTTCAACAGAATAGCATCAAGCTAACGGCGATCAGAAGCGAGCTCCCGGCGGCGCGCGAGAAGCTAAGCTACCCCGCGCCAGCCATGGCCATAGCAGCAAGCTAACGTTACCTAGCGACCACGACATGCTAGCCCCGCAGCTAACAGCTGACTGGCTAATAGTAGGCCTTAAGCAGGCCATGCAGCGATCCAGCAGGCTAACGCAGCAGTTAACAGCTGACTGGCTAACCGTAAGCTATGAACATGTAAACAATGACATAACACTCACCCAGACAGGCCGCCGTTCTGAACCTCTCCTCACTTTTTAAGAGAAAAGAGAAAACAAGACGTCAACACCGCTTCACAACGGTGACTCTCCACATCCGGCGGAATCAGCACAGTACCAACTGGCCTGTATAGCTGACTTTGAACATGAATCTGCCGCTATCGCACATTACATGCACATATCCCCTCGTGAAGGAATACTCTCATTTGGATATGAAAGATGGGGTCTTAACACGGTGACAGAGAGAATCCACTCGTCCAGAACACACAGGGATCACCAGTGTCAATGGTCGCGGCCCACTAGTTAAAACTATAATGGTCTCCAGACCAAGGCCTTCTGTCGCCTAGGCGGCTAAACAAAGGACCCTAGCCTGGGGCCGGTTTCCATAAACTTTGTCAAGTAGCCCCCATAGCACTAACAGACAAGTGGAGCCCGCCAGCAAACACTACTCACCCAACCTGGAACGCACCGCTCCTCACAACAGCGGCATGTCCGACAGTTCAGCTGTGGCCTGACAGGTTTCACCCCAACAAACACAGCAAGGAACTGCAGTTGAGAAGCATGCAGCGGCGTGCTCCCAATACGAAAACCGGTGGAGGGTTTTTAGAATGATCATCATCTTCCAGACACTCCAGTACGAAGACAATATCGCCGTATTTTCTCGAAAATAGTGAGAGAGAAAATAAAGATATGATGTCAACGTATCCTTGTTTCCCAAGCTGTTCCTAATCCAATTTCTTCCATCATGGTGTCAAGTGTGGGGATCTACCGAGGCACTTCTTCCTTGTGGTGAAAGCGAGAAGGAGGAGAGCAGGTGACCACACACCTGCTTATGAAGGTAAGCTGATGAGGGGTGTGGTCAGACTAATACTGGTATTAGAGGTACATTTGTGGTTTATTCAGTACGCGTGCACGTACGCGAGATAGTGCAGTAGTGATGCCAAGCTAAGCCACTAACGATACAGAACAAGATTACAAACATCACAAAACAAACTGGTCAGACTACTGCTTGACCTTACTCCTAAAACCCACCTCACCCCTGCCCACTTTGACAACCTAGGATGGCTTAGAGTAGACGACAGAGTACAGCAACTTGCAATGGGCCTGGTCTACAAGATACATTACACGACCAAGGTACCCATGTACATGTCAAAATACTTCCCAAAGGTCAGTGAATACCACGACCACAACACCAGTTCCACAAATCATGTTCAACCCAGATTCGGCTCAAACAAGGGACTAAACATGTTTCACAATTATGCCACAACAATGTGGAAGAGCCGTAAAATAATGTGAATCCCTACCCACCTTCAAAACCGCTCTAAAAGAGCACCTACGGGAGGCCGCAATTCGAAACTGGCCCCGGTAAATGTCCAAACTCCCCCCACCCAACGCCCCACCTAATCCCCCCAATGTACAGTTTCCTCCCCCTCAAATGTATATATTTTCTTTTAGAAACTCTGTCTGTAAATAAACACTACTGTAAATTTGTATATCTTGTATGTCATAAATGTTATGATGAATTGAAAATGGGGGACCCTGATGTAAACAAGACGAAAGTCTTTCTCTGGTCTGCATCCCCTTAACAATTGTGTGTATTGAGCCGTACTGTATTGTACCCATTCTGCAATCTGTTAATACAATTTTCAATCAATCAATCAATCAATCAATCAATCAATCAATCAATCAATCAAGGTGTCTACCCTTTAAACATTCTACGTTCTCTCCTCTCCTGCCCCCACCCCCCCAGTTGACCTTACAGTACTTCCCGACTGGACTCCTGTACTTGTTGTCTGTTACTCATGGTTTTATCTTCTTGTGTATTCATATTGTTCCCCGTTCCCTGTTCCCTGTTCCCTGTGGTTCTATGTTTCTTTGTTTCTTAGTTTTTTGCCTATTGTCAGCGACTTTGGGTCATTGGAAAAGCGATATATACAAAATAAATTAATTATTATTATTATTTATTAAACACAAACATCACTTCGGGCAAAGGTAGAAGGCTGTGTGAATGTGTGCGTATGAAGTAGACAGGTCAGTCAACTTCCCTGGGTAGATAATAATAATAAATAATAATAATAATGCAAGTCTTTATTTGGCAAGCCAACGACACATGCAGGTCGATGCAGGTTTAAGAGAGACGTCTCTATCGGGACAAATCTCACTACTATCACCATCTATCCTGTCTCTTTCTCCCCCTCTCTCTCGTCCCCTCCATCTCTCTCTCTCTCCTCTCCCAGCGTGCTTGATTGTCTGGTATGACAGGAATGCGAGACATCGTGGACGCAGACTCATGCGGTTGCCTAGGCGACCGTGGACGCTCAGATTTAAACGCCTGTTAACAACAGGATTATCAGGCTTTGAGACGGAGGGAGACAGAGGCATCGCTCACACAAACACACATACACACACTGCCTAGATACACACACACACACACACACGCTGCCTACATACTGTACACACACACACACTGCCTACATGCACACACACACACACACACACACACACACACACACACACACACGCTGCCTACATACACACACACACTGCCTATATACACACACCCACACACACGCTGCCTACATACACACACACACACTGCCTATATACACACACACACACACACGCTGTCTACATACACACACACACACACACGCTGCCTACATACACACACACACACACACGCTGCCTACATACACACACACACTTGTGGAGAGATGAACTAAATAAACCTCCTCAACATGCACTGATATCTCCAGTTCAGTGAGTCAGTAGACCTACTGTACTATTACTGTAAACACAGTCGTCTTGCCTGCCTTACAGTTATGGACCAATAGGAGCGGAGAGTGAGACAGTGGGGGTCGATGTGACCGAGACACAGAACATGTTGGTAAGTT
>NC_140179.1:102549565-102619565 GCF_963971535.1 Notolepis coatsorum
CAATCAACAGAAGGATGACTATCGAGTGTCAGCCGAAAGTTGGTTAGGCCCACATCTCATCAAATCAACTGTGGGCCGTGCCTCCCTTGACCAGTAGAAACAAATAAAAAAAAATGTGATATATATATATATTTTAAATATTATATATATACTGTATATATATATGTCATGGGGATATCCCATGCCCTATTAGTTTGTCTCTGTGCTCTCCTGCCTCTAGTTTACCCCAGGAATTGCCAAACCACAGCCCCCTCTCTTTCTAGGAGGGGTTCTCGGGGGAGAGTGCAGGGGTGTTTGGTTGGTATTTGTGCCATAGTAATGTACAGGTAATGTTGAATGCCAAAACCTTACAATATATATATATATGTGGGGGGGGGGGGGGTTGAGAACCACTGACGTAGGCTATGCACTTTCCTTGCATATTCATTTCATGCTCCAAGTTGCCTAAACCACTCACCCTTAACACTCAAGTGCAACCTTTACAACCTTGCCAGTTTTCTCGCTACTAATCACATTTCAGTCGCTATGTATTTTCACAACACAGAGCGCACAGCCACACATGTTCTCTCCCCCCTGAGCATTGCACTTAAGATTAATTCAATCCAACGTTGATACTTCCTGCACTGGCACCCAATTATTAACCGCGGTTATGAAAAGGCACGGGGCTGCCGAAGGGCAGCGACGAGAGCGCGGCAGAAGATTAGGATTACATAAAACATTTTTTAAAATACCTCTACTTTACTTTGGATTCGTTCGAGCATGATTTTTGGAAAAAGTGACAGGCCTAATATAGCCCTTAGGCTTTTTGAAAATCTCAGACGTGGACAAAGCCAGCTTGCAATTTGAGAACCGGGCTGAAGATGAGAAACAGGAGGGAATAAAGGAGATCAGCTGCTTTTGTCTCTGCCGTGTTCTTCTTCTCTATAATTATATGGCTGTGTTCACAGCCGTCAGACTCCAGTAGGACGTGACGCACAGGCGGTCCCTCGTTGTGGCCAGGGACACATTCACGTACACACTGTAATACAAATGCGCAATCGCGTAGGTTCGGTTTCCACATTGGGCATTGGGGGGGGGGGGGACTTTAAGCGGGGGGGGGGTCTGTGGGTCCTCCCGCAGGAAATGTTGAGCATCAATCACTTCATGTCCTACATTCTGGTGTACTTTTCTGCACCAATTTGTGCCTTTTCTGCATCCATTGATGGCGGAAATGTCTTTATTTATGTAAAGAAAAAAGAAAATAAATGTTTGATGTTTTACTCAAAACTGTCCTCCTGAATTATTTTATCCTTCAGGGCCTTTTTAAATCTCCCCTGAGAGGTACACAACTTCAACCCGTCACTAAGACTATTCCACAATTTAACTCCCAAAATTAACCTTAACTCAAATCTTAATAATAACAAGACATAGAAATAAAAAATAAAGGAAAGAAAGTTGCCAAAAAAGACAACTAAATCGACACCTATATGCAAATGCAGTCAAATGTGTCCCGACCGAGGCCACCTCCCGATGGGGTCCGGAGTGATGGCGTCTCGAGGCGCCCTCACTGCTGCGTCCTCCGGTGCAGTCGTGCCTGTAGTTAGAGCCCTGCGTCCTCCGGTGCAGTCGTGCCTGTAGTTAGAGCCCTGCGTCCTCTGGTGCAGTCGTGCCTGTAGTTAGAGCCCTGCGTCCTCCGGTGCAGTCGTGCCTGTAGTTAGAGCTCCTCCGTCCTCCGGTGCAGTCGTGCCTGTAGTTAGAGCCCTGCGTCCTCCGGTGCAGTCGTGCCTGTAGTTAGAGCTCCTCCGTCCTCCGGTGCAGTCGTGCCTGTAGTTAGAGCCCTGCGTCCTCCGGTGCAGTCGTGCCTGTAGTTAGAGCCCTGCGTCCTCCGGTGCAGTCGTGCCCGTAGTTAGAGCCCTCCGTCCTCCGGTGCAGTCGTGCCCGTAGTTAGAGCCCTGCGTCCTCCGGTGCAGTCGTGCCTGTAGTTAGAGCCCTCCGTCCTCCGGTGCAGTCGTGCCTGTAGTTAGAGCCCTGCGTCCTCCGGTGCAGTCGTGCCTGTAGTTAGAGCCCTCCGTCCTCCGGTGCAGTCGTGCCTGTAGTTAGAGCCCTGCGTCCTCCGGTGCAGTCGTGCCTGTAGTTAGAGCCCTGCGTCCTCCGGTGCAGTCGTGCCCGTAGTTAGAGCTCCTCCGTCCTCCGGTGCAGTCGTGCCTGTAGTTAGAGCCCTCCGTCCTCCGGTGCAGTCGTGCCTGTAGTTAGAGCTCCTCCGTCCTCCGGTGCAGTCGTGCCTGTAGTTAGAGCCCTCCGTCCTCCGGTGCAGTCGTGCCTGTAGTTAGAGCTCCTCCGTCCTCCGGTGCAGTCGTGCCTGTAGTTAGAGCCCTGCGTCCTCCGGTGCAGTCGTGCCTGTAGTTAGAGCTCCTCCGTCCTCCGGTGCAGTCGTGCCTGTAGTTAGAGCCCTGCGTCCTCCGGTGCAGTCGTGCCTGTAGTTAGAGCCCTGCGTCCTCCGGTGCAGTCGTGCCTGTAGTTAGAGCTCCTCCGTCCTCCGGTGCAGTCGGCGTCTGTAGTTAGAGCCCTCCGTCCTCCGGTGCAGTCGTGCCTGTAGTTAGAGCCCTCCGTCCTCCGGTGCAGTCGTGCCTGTAGTTAGAGCCCTGCGTCCTCCGGTGCAGTCGGCGTCTGTAGTTAGAGCCCTCCGTCCTCCGGTGCAGTCGTGCCTGTAGTTAGAGCCCTGCGTCCTCCGGTGCAGTCGTGCCCGTAGTTAGAGCCCTCCGTCCTCCGGTGCAGTCGTGCCTGTAGTTAGAGCCCTGCGTCCTCCGGTGCAGTCGTGCCCGTAGTTAGAGCCCTCCGTCCTCCGGTGCAGTCGTGCCTGTAGTTAGAGCCCTGCGTCCTCCGGTGCAGTCGTGCCTGTAGTTAGAGCCCTGCGTCCTCCGGTGCAGTCGTGCCTGTAGTTAGAGCCCTCCGTCCTCCGGTGCAGTCGTGCCTGTAGTTAGAGCTCCTCCGTCCTCCGGTGCAGTCGTGCCTGTAGTTAGAGCCCTGCGTCCTCCGGTGCAGTCGTGCCTGTAGTTAGAGCCCTGCGTCCTCCGGTGCAGTCGTGCCTGTAGTTAGAGCCCTCCGTCCTCCGGTGCAGTCGTGCCTGTAGTTAGAGCCCTCCGTCCTCCGGTGCAGTCGTGCCTGTAGTTAGAGCTCCTCCGTCCTCCGGTGCAGTCGTGCCTGTAGTTAGAGCCCTGCGTCCTCCGGTGCAGTCGTGCCTGTAGTTAGAGCCCTCCGTCCTCCGGTGCAGTCGTGCCTGTAGTTAGAGCCCTCCGTCCTCCGGTGCAGTCGTGCCTGTAGTTAGAGCCCTCCGGTGCAGTCGTGCCTGTAGTTAGAGCTCCTCCGTCCTCCGGTGCAGTCGTGCCCGTAGTTAGAGCCCTCCGTCCTCCGGTGCAGTCGTGCCTGTAGTTAGAGCTCCTCCGTCCTCCGGTGCAGTCGTGCCTGTAGTTAGAGCCCTGCGTCCTCCGGTGCAGTCGTGCCTGTAGTTAGAGCTCCTCCGTCCTCCGGTGCAGTCGTGCCTGTAGTTAGAGCCCTGCGTCCTCCGGTGCAGTCGTGCCTGTAGTTAGAGCCCTGCGTCCTCCGGTGCAGTCGTGCCTGTAGTTAGAGCCCTGCGTCCTCCGGTGCAGTCGTGCCTGTAGTTAGAGCCCTGCGTCCTCCGGTGCAGTCGTGCCTGTAGTTAGAGCCCTCCGTCCTCCGGTGCAGTCGTGTCTGTAGTTAGAGCCCTGCGTCCTCCGGTGCAGTCGTGTCTGTAGTTAGAGCCCTGCGTCCTCCGGTGCAGTCGTGCCTGTAGTTAGAGCCCTGCGTCCTCCGGTGCAGTCGTGCCTGTAGTTAGAGCCCTCCGTCCTCCGGTGCAGTCGTGCCCGTAGTTAGAGCCCTCCGTCCTCCGGTGCAGTCGTGCCTGTAGTTAGAGCCCTGCGTCCTCCGGTGCAGTCGTGCCCGTAGTTAGAGCCCTCCGTCCTCCGGTGCAGTCGTGCCCGTAGTTAGAGCCCTCCGTCCTCCGGTGCAGTCGTGCCTGTAGTTAGAGCTCCTCCGTCCTCCGGTGCAGTCGTGCCTGTAGTTAGAGCCCTCTGTCCTCCGGTGCAGTCGTGCCTGTAGTTAGAGCCCTCCGTCCTCCGGTGCAGTCGTGCCTGTAGTTAGAGCTCCTCCGTCCTCCGGTGCAGTCGTGCCCGTAGTTAGAGCCCTTCCGCTTGTGGGGATCGGGTCACATCAGAGACGCATGTTAATGCTCAACGTGAACAGGGCCAGGGTGCAGCCGGCTCTGAGACGAGTCTTATCACAAGACGACCCGCCGCCGACCTTTGAGATATCCCATCATGAATGCGATTACGATATGATGTCGGTAAAAGTATATTCTATATTGTAATATACTAAATGATGTTATATCTAGTAAAAATTAATGGAAGAACAAATATAAATGTAAGGGGGTAGGTAGGGATCAATAAGCTTAGCTTCCCTCTACTCCTTTTTTGGACATGTCTGCTAACCAAACACATTGCTCTTGACCTTTTGTTTATAATTCCTTTTTTTTTATGTTTTTTAATAAAAAAAAAAAAAATGTGTTGTTATGATTGTTCGGTTTGACGGAGCTAGATACCGTGATTTGTTGGGAGGAATATGGAGAATTACATGTTTCAAAAATTTACTTTTTCATCCATGTCATGAGGTTACGTCTTTAGGTGCGTCCACACTTGGCCTGTGTCTCCTGGGTGTGTCTCTGGCTGTATTGAATTATTATTATTCAATCTGTGTCCACATTACGTTTCCCCCACTCGTCTCTCTCCATCTCACATGCACATGGTGTGACCGACCGTGGATTGCGTCCAGAGACTATGTCGAATTCCAATCGTAACGCGAGCCCTGATCGCAGAGGGATGCGGTCTGGCTCATCGGATCGAAATGCGAGCAAAACCCTGACTTTTGAGCATCCAGACCTACCGGTTAACTTGTCCCGGCGTGACCGGATGATAGAAATCACATTGAAAAAACAACTATAGCTTTACCGACTGAACTCAACATGGGCTAAGACTATAGGGTTGGGTATACCGTTCACATTTGAACCGATACCGGTACCGGTACCTGTGAATCGATACCGGTACCCAACGGTACCTTTTTCTGTACTTTCCTGTTCCCCCCCACGGGTACCGACCCCTTTTGACATTATGATCATATAGGCATATTTTTATGAGTTATGAAAATAATTTGTGATTTTAAAATCAACCGTTTTCAAGTATTAATATCACTACTATGTCACAAAAGCATGTAGAATGTAAAACGTTAGGTTAGCAATAGGTTAGCAATAGGTTAAAAGTGTCATAATAAGGTTTTACCTTCTCATTTTGAAGAAGTCTATCCGAGCCGGCGACCATTTTGGAAATATAAAAAACGCAAATTGTAGTTTTTTTGCGGCCATTTTGTCGAGGGCACTACATTTCCCTTCAAGTTCTATGGGGGTTCAAAGTTCTCAGTTGAATTATGGAATATGTCAATAAATGTTATTATTCTTGATAATAAGCCACAAAAGGTAACGATTTGACAAATATTGAAATGCAGTTAGTTTCTCCTCCATATTGTTAGCATATAGGAACAACTAGATCTGAAATTAGTTTCAAAAAGCATTGCACTATGAGAAAAATAAAAAAAAGTACAGTCGATTACAGTAGATATTATTATCTGTTATTATGCATGCCTGGTGATGCTAAATCCAAATTGAACTCGGGCATTTGAAAGATACTATATATATAAATGTGCGAATTGGCTATAATAAGGTAATGTATAAGCAAATATTCTATATTCTATAATAATATTTCAAATTGCATTGGTCCGGATGGGAGAATTCAGTACTGTATATACAGAACCTTCGGTTTTATCATTTTCCCTTTATTAATTTCCTTAGATCTTTTGTACACATGATCTCAAGAGGGTACTGAACGAGGTCAGTGGCAGTTTCTTAAGTCTGGTCATTATTATCATGGTGTTATTCACTGTCAAAGATGCAAAGAAAGATCATAATTCATATTTTCCTTTGTTTCATCACAATTTAAGCAAGCCTAGTAATAGACACAATATTCCTGACACTGAGAATACATTCACTGAGGTCCATAGATGTTCCTAGATACCAAGAATATGCAAATAGCCCTTGTAGAAGTGGAGCAATATTACATTTACCTAGGTATACATTTTATGCAGATTTTCACCTGGGGTGGAACAGGTTAATCTCAAAATGTTCAGTTGTAAAAAAAAATCCAAACTTCAAATCATTTATTATCATTATTATTTATTTAGAACAATTTGTTAATATATAATATTGCAGCGAGCGTTGTCTGCATCTAGCTTTGTAAAGTGTAACCACACTTGCGCCCCGACTGCTTTGTTGTTGAATCAAATCCTAGGTAAGCGCGTATTGTGCGCGTGCCAGGTTACAGTACCGAAATGTGGCACCGGTGGACCTCACGTGAATCGGTACTCGGTAGTGCCGGCGTGATTCGGTCGATCGATACCCTTAAAAGGATCCGGTGCCCATCCCTAGCTAAGACACATAGCCACCACTCCTCCTTAACCTGTTCTGTGTGCCTGAGTTGTGTGTACCCGGATTGGCCTCATCAGCCTGTAGTGCATCCATCAAACCACCGTCGCTCTGTGAAAGTATAGTGAAGTGTCACGGTCATCACTAATGACCAAATCATCATCATCATCACTAATGAACAAACATGTATTCATGACACACACACACACACACACACACACACACACCTACACACACACACACACACACACACACACACACACACACACACACACACACACACACACACACACACACACACACACACACACACACACACACACACACACACACACACACACACACCTACACACACACACACACACACACACTGCAGGCAGTTTATCATTCAACCCATCTCTAGGAATGCTGTTTATGTTGGGGAAAATTAACAAAGGAATACTGCAATTTCCATAACCATTAACGACATCCGAGACTATAACGGTTGTCTATGAAAACAGAACTCTGCTCGCCAGGTAGTCAGCCTTGTGATGGAACTATTCTGGGTCTTTGGTGGATTTATGACCAGTGGAAAGAAAATTGATTCTCTGCATCGCCCGGATATGACCGGGGGAGTGGAAAAATATATCATCGTTTAACCGGAGATCACATGTGTGCATGCACGCACACACACACACAAACACGGGTATGTGCACACATGGACTCAAACTCAAATGCACACACACACACACATGCATAAAGCACACACACAGACACACACACATGCTTGGGCCCCTTTCAGGAGATCCCTCCCCTCTGTGTCAAGGTGGAATGAGAGCAGATTAATGGGAGAGGAAGAGAAACTCATATTGTACAACTCATCACTATGGGAGACAAAGCACAGAGGAGATGAGAGGGGGGGGGGGGGGACAGACGACAGAAGAGAAGAGAAAAGAGGAGCAAAAAAGATGAGGATGAGCAAACAAGAAAAGAGAGGGGGTTAAGAGAGTGGAGGAGGAGGTGGCGGCGGCGGTGATGAAGGTGGTGGTGTGTTGGCGGTAGTGGTGGTGGGGTCTGGAGACTACCTCGAGGCGTTCCTCAAAACAAAATGTCTGCCATGGCAGAATCCTATGATTCATGGCACGGCCAAGGATTCTCTCCCCCTCAAAATATAAACCCAAGCAGCTGCCCGGGAGAGACTCTCTGACAGGCAGACAGACAAATGTCCACTTGAAGAACAATAAATTAGACTGGTCGGACAACACAGAGGCCCTCTACCGGAAGGGACAGGGCAGGCTGTTCTTCCTGAGGAGACTCAGGTCCTTCAATGTGTGCTATATAGACTGCCACAGTCGTTTTACCAGTCTGTGGTGGCCAGCGTCCTCTTTTTGCCGTTGTATGCTGGGGGGGGGGGGGGGGGGCTACACCAACTCAAGGGACACCAACAAACTGAACAAGCTGGTGAGGAAGGCTAGCTCTGTGGTGGGAGTTGTGAGGGAATCGAAGCCGATCAATGAGTCAGATAGTCGAAGGTAGACTGGCAAACAAAGGTTTATTCAGAGTAATATGTGGTCTGGATGACCCAAACTGGGACACCAGCTCAGGCGTGGCTCCTTATAGGGTGAGAGAGAGGGGGATTCTGGGTAGAATTGCTAGGGTCAGGATTGGATCAGGCTTAGGGTTATGATGAATTGAAAATGGGGGACCCTGATGTAAACAAGACGAAGGTCTTTCTCTGGTCTGCATCCCCTTAACAATTGTGTGTATTGAGCTGTACTGTATTGTACCCATTCTGCAATCTGTTAATACAATTTTCAATCAATCAATCAAAGGGTGAATTAGAGGGGAGAAGGGGGAGGAATCAGGAGGAGGAGGGGTGAGTTTAGGAGATGGAGAGGGGGGGGGTGGTATCAGGTGAGGGGGTTGAAGGTGAGAGAGTGGGGGAGGGTAGACTGAACTTCGGTATTGGGGACAATGGGCTGTTGGTCAGAGAGGGGGGGGGGGGGAATTACAATTTGGGATGGCGGGGGGGAGATACAATTATTCCACAGAGTCAAACTGGTCTGGTAGAGGTGGTTGTAGAGAGGAGGATGAGAAAGAGGCTGGACGCTGTCATGGAAAACCCCTCTCGCCCATTCTACGAGGAGCATGTTCAGCCAGACTCATACCCCCCCCCCACCCCCGGCCAGTCCTTCGTGCCAGTGGCCATCAGGCTCCACAACCAGGGTGATACACTGCTGCCAGCAGCTGGAGAACCAACAGTGGCCGAACTTGAGAACTATTCGAAATATCTGACTCTTAACCACTAAACCCTGCACGGACTATAACGTATATAGGGTATACAGACCCCCATCTGCACACCTTTGTGTCTACTGTTTATATTTTATATTCATATACACTCATATTTTTGCCTATATTTATATCTATTGTCTTCCTATTGCCCTGCCGATACCTGTACCTCCCCTCAATCAATAAAGGAATATCTTATCTGTTCTAATATCTTAAATGGACGGACAGAACCTGACTAGAGAAAGATTGTGTGGGAGTTAGCGACTCTACTGCCAGACTGACAGACTGACTGACAAACCATCAGACAGACCAGAGATTGTGCAAAAAAGCTGACCCTTCCAATGACGGACGGATGCAAAAGGCGACGGACACACAGACAGACAGGTTAGGATCCTCAAGCTACAGTACACAGTCTGGGCTATAGGGCTGCCTTGCTCATGGACATCTCCAGTCTAGTATTTGAGGGGGGGAAGGGAGAGCATCATTTACTCACTCCTACCATCTGTGTGTGCAGCATACTCTTGAGGACCGATGTCTTAATAAGATGTCTTCAGTTAATGTACAGGTATGTGTAATCATTACCTGTATAGGGGTTTTCTGTCCGCTACAGAAACCGCAACTAATATGATGCAATTCATCCTTTATACCTGCATGCTTCAACACGTAGAACCCAGTGTAACTGACTTATGTCAAGCTTCCATGTGGGCAGTGGGCACCCTGCCTAGATCACAGATGTTCTGTTGGGTTTGTCTTGGGACACCTCGGTTTCCCTTACTCACTTCCCGACTGCCCCCCCCCCCCCCCTACTGGCTCCTGTACTTGTTGTCTGTTACTCGTCGCTCTATGTTCTTGTGTACTCATATTGTTCCCTGTTTCCCTGTGGTTCTATGTTTCTTTGTTTCTTTGTTTCTTTTTTGCCTATTGTCAGCGACTTCGGGGCATTGAGAAGCGCTATATAAAATAAATGAATTATTATTATTATTATTACCTCAAGGAGGCTAAACAGTGGGTCCCAGTGGAGAGAGATTGTGAAAATGATGACGTCGAAGACACTCACCACCACTCTCACTCCCAAATCAAACCACGTCGGCATGTGTGTGGTGCACCGATAGAACATTGTTGCCTCTTCTTACATGGGGCCAAGTAAACACTATAATATGCCCACAACGATAATTGACCATATTCATTTCACCACACAGCACACAAACACCCACTAGCTGTGGGGCTTTTACACTGATGCTCATCGTCAATCATCCTCCTTGTTGTTCAGCAACACACTACTCAGAGAATGGCAATAAAAAGTGTGCGTACCATTTTGTTAATTTGTCCGAAACAGTCCACATTAACAGCCATGGAGCCATCTGCCTCTTTCTGCTTCATAATGTTATTCCCCGGGTCTTTCTTGGGCAGTATTGTATGCAGGGGTGTAAAAAGTACCCAGAAAATATACTTACTGACTTCACGTGCGCTCAATGAATCTTCCCCATTGACAGTTCGTTTACACAGGCACACACTGTTAGGACTCAAGTACTACACACGGAGGCACGCACATGCCCAGTGTAGTGAAAGGTCTTGTTATATATGCATTTTCAGGAGAGCTAGTATAGATCGAAATATTTAGTTGTAGTACAGCATCAAGTGTTCCTCGCATCAGGAGCCTGTGGTGAAAAGGTGACACAAGTATTAACTATGCCAATTAGGGATGCTCGATATTGGCTTTTTTACCGATACCGATATACCGATATTGTCCAACTCTTAATTTCCGATACCGATATCAACCGATATCAACCGATACCGATATATGCAGGGTTCCCCCCCCCCTAATTAACATGACTTATTACATGGCGTTTTAACATTCGCCGAAATGCTTGATTGTGATTGGTCAATAGCGCTCGTCAGAGGTCCGTTATTACTCGATAACGGACCTCTGCCGAGCAATAATGACCGCTGTGTGCAGCTGTTCGCAATCAAGCCCACTGACACACACTGCATCAGTGCAGCCAATCAGACACACCTGCCGGCTGCTGGCGAAGCTGCCGGCGATGACAGCGGAGCAACAGAACAGAACTGCGTCTGCATTTGATCTCGTCTTGTCGATGGTGTAAAATGAATTAGGTATATTGTTAGTAAGTTAGCCATGTAATAAGCGGGATAATGTATAGCTATACTCGGTCATTGTCGCAAAATAATTGACCTTCACTACGTTTAAAGAACACCTCGGCGAGGCGCCTCGGTGTTCTAAACTCTGTGTCGGTCAATTATTTTGCGACAATGACCTCGTAGCTATACATTATCCCTTACTTATCTCTTGTTGTGGAATTAACACAACATTATGCATACTTTTGACAATAAATAAAATCTGAATTTGTTCTTACTTGCTTGCCTGGGTAAATAAAGGTTATAGAAATGTACAAAATTTTTTATTTATTTTTTGAAAACCGATACCGATATTTTCCGATATCACATTTGAATGCCGATATCGGCCAATAATATCGGTAGGCCGATAATATCGGACATCCCTAATGCCAATGCTACATACTATTACAATATATCCGGCAGCAACTAATGCACCACACCGACACTTATTGACCGTCGAAGGAAATAGCTGGTCTCTAGCACTTCTGCTTCTACAGAACCTGCTCATGTTGACCCCTGCGATGGCCCTGCGCTAAAGGTGATCTCGCAACTTGCCAGAATATGACAGAGATCTGCATCTCTGTGGTTCCAGGCTGGCCTCCTCTGTACTGAACAAAAACCACAGGTTCCCGGGGGGTCAGGACAAGACGTCACGTCACATGTGGCCCTTATCAGGAAGCTAAGCCTCGCCGGAGGGCTTGGTGATGCTTCCTGGTTGGTGATGCTTCTCCCACGCTGTTCAACTTCCCTATCTACCTTTGGACACTACCTTGATCTTAAATTTCTCTCTCGCATTGACGTCCTTTGTCTGGAGTCCTTTGTTATGTAGAAGGAATATGAATCATTTGCGCATTCAACCGGGGGCCATGCTCCCGCCTATACAAGTCCTGATACCTGTTAAGCCCTAAGCCCTGCTGTTTTCTCATAAATCGATTCAATACAGACCGTATTAATTAATGTTGCGTTTCTTTTCAAATGTAGCCAAGAGTAAAGACCCTAACCCTATCAAAACAGCAGTCAACGTGTATTATGTTCAGCACTACGTTTGTTTACAGATGTTTTGAAAATCTTCCGAAAATAAGAATTTCTCTGAATAATGTGAATTCTATCGCTCTTTTATCGGAATACGCGAGGAAATGACTAAATCCAGATTTAACACTGCTAGTGGGAAGAGGAGATTTGGCCCTATCCATAGATGTATGACTTGGCCATAATTAGGAAATGTATAGTTCATAATTACATTTTGAATGTATAATTCAAATGGATTATAATTCAGTACTGTATCTACAAATCCTTCTGTTTAATCATCTTCCCTTTATTCATTTGCTTAGATTATTTGTACACTTGATCTCAAGAACCCTGCAGGTCCTATACAACAAGAGGTGCAAATCCAGAGCCTGCAGGATAATGAAAGACCCTCACCACCCCAACAACAGCCTGTTCATGCTGCTGCGGTCAGGCAGACGCCTGCGAGCACCAGTAACGAGGACAGAGAGACTTAGGCTCAGCTTCTTCCCACAGGCCATCAGAGTCTTGAACACTGAACTCTCCACGCACAAGCACACATGAGCACACACACGACACACACACTGTACACGCTCACACACTAGCAGCCACTTTAACATGAGCACACACACACTCATGCTGCACACGCTCACACTACGGACACTTTACAGAAGGAAAGATCACTTTAAGAATGTACAGATACCGATATGCCTACTTTGTTTACTTGTTCAAGTTCAAGTTCAAGTTTCTTTAATAGTTGTCATACAGAAGTACAGAATACTTTTATACAAAATGCTTCTTACTGTTACGCTCCAGAGACTGTGCAAGACAAGATAAGTATGAAATAAAATAACATAGTATATAGCATGTAAATTAGAAGTAAAAAAATGAGGTCACAGTGTTCAGTATAGACATATGTACAATGTTCGATGCAGAATAGACGTAACTGAGTTACCATATAATATACAATATACTATGCAGTGTACTAATATACAATACTATATAGTGCAAGGCAGAAATGGGATGAGGTGCAATTTAGGTACAATTTACAGTAGGTGTACGAGTTGTAGTGCAAATCCTTTATCAATAAATATAAAGTGTGTTTGTGTGATCTACAGTGTGGAGAGTGGGTGCTGCAGTGTGTTGTTTGTTTAAGTGAGGGTGTGCGTGTGGGTGTGTGTGCTGTGTGCATTTGATGGTTGTTGCATAGTGTTTATTGTTTGTTTAGCAGCCTGATGGCCTGGGGATAGAAGCTTCTTCCGTGTCACTCTTTGTAGTCTGCTACGGTCTTGTGCAGTGCTATTCCCAAACCAGGAGGTGATGTTGCCAGTCAGGATGCTCTCTATTGTACATGAGTAGAAGTTCCTAAGGATCTTCTGACTGACTTGGAACTTCCTTAGGCGCCTGAGGAAGTAGAGGCGTTGTCGTGCCTTCTTCACAACACTGTCAATGTGTGTGGTCCATGTCAAGTCCTCGGATATGTGGGCTCCGAGGTACTTGAAACTGTTCACTCTCTCAACCGGTGCCCCGTCGATGCTGAGGGGGCTGTAGTCCTTGACCCC
Source organism: Notolepis coatsorum (assembly GCF_963971535.1). Classification (NCBI taxonomy): domain Eukaryota; kingdom Metazoa; phylum Chordata; class Actinopteri; order Aulopiformes; family Paralepididae; genus Notolepis; species Notolepis coatsorum. Next base: position 102,563,060 of record NC_140179.1, read on the forward strand.
CGACCTCCTAAAGTCCACAATCATCTCTTTTGTTTTGCTGACGTTCAGGGAGAGGCAGTTCTCCTGACACCACTGTGACAGATTCTCTACCTCTTCCAGGTAGGCCCTCTCGTCGTTGGCAGAGATCAGGCCCACCACTACAGTGTCATCAGCAAATTTGATGATTGTGTTGTTGTTCCGCTGTGCCACGCAGTCATGTGTGTACAGGGAGTAGAGGAGGGGGCTCAGAGCACAGCCCTGGGGGGCCCCTATGTTGAGCGTGATGGATGAGGAGGTGCAGTTGCCTGCTCTTACCACCTGGGGTCTGCCCGTCAGGAAGTCCAAGACCCACTGGCAGAGGTCATTGTTCAAGCCCAGGTCCCTGAGCTTGGCTATGAGTTTGGAGGGGACTATGGTATTGAATGCTGAGCTGTAGTCGATGAACAGCATTCTCACATAGTTCCCCTGCCTCTTGTCCAGGTGTGATGCTGCTGTGTGCAGCACATGGGCTATGGCGTCCTCCGTGGACCTGTTGGGGCGATATGCAAATTGCAGAGGGTCCAGGTTGATGGGGAGGGAGGAACAGATGTAGCCCTTCACTAGCTTCTCAAAGCACTTCATGGCTATGGAGGTGAGGGCTACAGGGCGGTAGTCGTTGAGGCAAGCGGGCGTAGATTTTTTGGGTACAGGGATGATGGTGGACTTCTTCAGACAGGTGGGGATGACAGCCTGTTCCAAGGACAGGTTGAAGATGTCAGTGAATACCGGGGCCAGTTGGTCGGCACAGACTTTTAGGACGCGGCCGGGGATGCCGTCCGGTCCTGCTGCCTTCCTGATATTCACTTTTTTAAAGGTCCGCCTCACCTCATGCTCTGTTACCCTGAACACTGAGTCTCCATCAGCAGACCCCCCCCCCCCCATTGCCGTGGTTTGTAGGCTGGTGTTGTTATTCACAGCCTCAAACCTTGCATAGAAGGAATTGAGATAATTTGCTAAGGAGGTGTCACTGTTTGAGGGAGGTGCCTTTGTAGTCTGTCATTGTTCTGAGGCCCTGCCACATACCTCTAGAGTCAGCCTGTTCAAACTGAAGTTCAACTTTATCCCTGTAACGCCGTTTTACCTCTATTACTGCTCTCCTGATGTTGTATCTTGCCGTCTTGTGTTCTTCCATGTTGCCTGTCATCAGCCCGGTGTTGTAGGCTGAGGTACGCACTTTCAGAGCCTCACGGACGGATTTATCTACCCAGGGCTTTTGATTTGGGTATATTCTAATTGTGGTAGAGGGGATTGTTTCTTCTACCAGAGTACAGACAAATTCAAGCACCGTTTCAGTGTATTCGTTAATATTGGCTGTGTTATCACGGAATACACTCCAGTCTGTGCATTCAAGCGCAGCTTGGAGTGTCTCCTCTGACGTCACGGACCAACGCTTAACCTCTCGCGATACTACCGGCGTTCGCTTGAGACTTTGTTTATACTTTGGCAAAAGAAAGATGGCGGCGTGATCGGACTTACCGAATGGACTAAGAGCCTGTGACTTGTACCCATTCTTAAATTGCGAGTATACATGGTCTAATATGTTCTCGCCTCTGGTGGGACAGGTCACATGCTGATAGAAATTCGGCAACACCTTTTTAAGACACGCGCTGTTGAAATCGCCCAGAACCAAAATGGCAGCGTCAACATTAGCTGTCTGGAGTTTATTTACCTCATCGTGTAACTTTGAAAGTGCGGCCCCAGTGTTCGCGTGTGGTGGAATGTACACGCCGATGAGGATGATGGACGTTAACTCCCTTGGGAGAAAGAAGGGTCGACATTTGATCGTGATAAACTCCAGGTCTGGGGAGCAGTGGTTAGACAATTCCTTTGCGTTGCCTAAATAGCACCACTCCTTGTTTATCATGAAGGCAATGCCGCCTCCTTTCGTCTTTTGTGACTCTTCTGCCATCCGGTCCTTGCGTAAAACGAAGAAGTGGTCTGCCGGTTCTATTGCATGATTCGGGACATCTGGAGACAGCCAAGTTTCTGTGAAACAGAGGACGTTGCAGTCCCGAATGTCCCTCTGGAATTGGATCCGTGCTCTGATGTCGTCCAGTTTATTTACTATCGATTGCACATTGGCCAACAATATGCTGGGCAATGTGGTTCTGTGTCGTTTGGACCTCAATCTGTTTCGGACCCCGGCTCTTCTTCCACGTCGTCGCGCCTTCTCCTGGCCTTGGCCACGGCCACAACAAAGGATTTCGGCGGGCCACTGCTGCTGTTCAGCAATCCGATCCAGAGAGCAATCCAATCGGTAAGTTTTCCTTAATCCAATGTCAATGATTGACTGACGGTCATACACATATAATGCACCAACAGTTGGTGCAAATAAAACTCTTAAAACTATAAAAATTAACAAAAGTAAGCACAGTCTTGACGGAGCGATCAGAAAGGCAGCCGGTCTGAGCAGCGCCATCCTAGAATTTATTGCACTATGTCGCTCTATTGGTTGGACTCTTATATTATATTATTACTTGTATTATGCACATCGTTGCGGGCGAGACCCCCCGCATTTCACTGTATACCTGTATGCCGTGACAAATAGAACTCTTGTATCTTGTATCTTGTAAGAAGGTGCTGAATGAGCTCAGTGAGTGTTATTCAAAGATGCAAAGAAAAATTATGATTTATATTCTCCTCTGTTTCATCACAATTTACTCAAGCATAGTAACATACACAATATTTCTGACAATGGGAATACATTCACTGAGGTCCATAGATGTTCCTAGATACCAGGAACGTGCAAATTGACCTTGTAGAAGTGGAGCAATCTTCCATTTACTTGGGCATGTACTTTCAGGCGGATTTTCAGAAAATAGGGCTACAGCTTAACAGGTTAAACACTGAAATCTAATTTGGGTGCACTGTGGTGTAGGCTTCAGCATTTATTGACCCACAATCGTTTTGTGGCTAATTAGCGGGAGCTGTGGGTATCCCAGTATGAAGAACAACGTGGCTTGTGCTGAGACAGGACTCTAGCGATCAACAACACCATCGGTAAGTAGGAGGTAGGGCTAAGGGTCCAAAATGATGAACTTGTCCTTTAAAAGCCAGCACTTTGATTTCTTCGATGTCAAGAGAGCCTCGGAGGGCTGAAAAGCCACTACCCCTCAATCAATTAGGCTAATTCTGTATTTGGGACATGCGTGAACATGGCGGAGAGTCTCACAAACATACACAATTGAGTGTCATTACACATGTGAAGTGTAAGAGGTCGAATATGGACTCACTTCTTGAAACAAGTACAAGAGGAAATTTGTTTTGCCACTGTTTACTGGCAAGATTGTCTCTATACTGTACATAACTCTGCATTCAAAAAGTACATCATTCAATAATGTAAGGTGACACTCAGTTAAGCCTTAAGGTCCCCCTATAGGGGACTTTTCTTTTCTTTATCATAAATCAATCAATCGAGACCGTATTAGATCCCCAATTATCATATCATGGGGTATCATTGGAAAGCCACACTCATTGGCTACAACCCTGTGCAAAGATTTTCGAGATCGCCAAATGATTGACGGAGCTAGAGCCCCGGGAGTTGGGGGTGGTAATGTGTACTTTTGCATACTTTGGGGCACGCTTCACATATCGGCATGTAACTCGAGAACCGCTCAACGGATTTTGTCACCTGAAAGGGCAATCGACAGGCAACAAATATGGCTTTAATTCTATCTATATATTGTATTAAAAGAAATGCACACCGAGCCACTAGAGGTCGGCAAAGAATCATCCACATGTGGGCCCTTGGATGTTAAGAGGTCAATATTTTTAAATATTTTTTTTGTAGCCAAGAGTAAAGACCATAACCCTATCAAAAACAGTAGTCAAAGTGTATATTTTCATTTTTACTGATGTTTTATACGATTTATCGGAAATACAAATGTATCGGAAAATGCTAATTATCGTAAAAACCGCAAGGAAATGACTAAATCCAGATTCAACCCTGCCATTGGTAAGAGGAGCATTTTCCCTATCCATAGATGTATGATTTGGCCATAATAAGGTCAAGGTCAAGTTCAAGGTCAAATGTGAATTTATAATTAAAATCGATTATCATTAATTACTGTATCTACAAATCCTTCCGTTTAATCATCTTCCCGCCGTTCATTTGCTTAGATTTTTTGTACACATGATCTCAATAAGGTGGTGAATGAGCTCAGTGAGCATTTTCTCCTACCCGTATTATTTTTGATCAAAGATGCAAAAATTATAAATCATAATTTATATTCTCCTTTGTTTCATCACAATTTACTCAAGCCTAGTAACAGACACAATATTTCTGACACTGGAAATACATACCCCCAGGTCCCTAGATGTTCCTAGATACCAAGAACATGCAAATTGACCTTGTAGAAGTGGAGCAATCTTCCATTTACTTAGGCATGTACCTTTAGGCGAAATACGGCTTACAGATTAACAGGTCCACAGAAAGAACAACTAATATATGTACAAAGAATATATTAGGAGGAAGAAACTCAATTGGGTGTCTGTCCCTATAACCGTCATCAGGCTATAGGGCGTCATCTGTTACGATTCTGGTTCCTGACTACGGTCGGGAACCACCCACCTTCTCTGTCATCTGTCACCTGATTGCTCTCACTTGTTTTTCCCTGTCATTTAGTGCTGTCACTTAGGGGTTGGCTTCTGATTGGCTGTCACGGGGGTGTGTGTGGAATGTTGGTATTTGGTGGCTATTTAACATTCCTTTCCTCTGCTTGTCATTCGTCAGGTCTTCACTATAGGCGTTCAGAGATAACGCGGCCGGTTCCAGTTCTGGACCACCACTAAGCTCAATTATCTATTCTCTCGTTCCCTTGCCTTTGGCATAGTATCCTAGTATTACTCTTTGTGTTCTTTACTATTAAAGTCGAACCTGTTCAAGAGTATACCTTCTCCGTCTCTGTGATTGCCCACAACAATTGGAACTCACCTACCTCCATCCTGACAGTCATCGTCACCAACAGCACAGAGACCAAAAACTGAAAAGAAAAGAAAAGGAGATGACAGAAGTGATACACAGAGCATATACCTAACAAGCAGTGGGTATAGGGAGTCACAAAGAGGGGTCCAGTTCCTCATTGAGGCCCTTGGCTGACATAGTGTCTGCCTGGAGTGTAAATCCAGAATAGTTCACGTTTCAAAAGAAACGCTTATGTCCGTTCCCGCCCCCCCCCCCCCCCCCCCTCCGTGGGAGTTGAACACGTTAGATTCCAATATAACTGAGAGAGGCAACAGTGTGGTCCATTAGATTGAAGTGGTGGGCCACGGGGATCTTTTGGTCTTGCTCTTTCTCATCCTGTTTCTTCTAACGGGGTCTGGAAGTTTTGCCTCTATATGAATGCAAGTCCACAGGGGCATTTGAGCATGTATATCACATTGTTGGTTTTACGTGAGATGATACCTTTAATAGCGAATGCTTCCCGTGTGCGAGGGATAGAATATCAAGGGTTTTACGAGCAAATTGCACTGTTGACAGTTACCACCAGGGTGCGATTTGCTGGGGTTTTCCCCCACCTCTGCTTAGAAATGTTCCTACCTCTGGTCATTTTTATCACCGGTGGGGATGAAATGTAGCATCCTCCCCCGTCCGTCTCGTAGTCTATAATCATTCATTCTTGCATTGAATTAAATACATAGAGTTCTTAATATCGTCAGCAGCCGACACACAACCTAGTGCCTCCTTTCTCCAAGAAGCTACTGTGTGTTTTTGGCCACAGTTGGAGTAACTGCAGCCGTGCTCCCTCTGACCGGTGTGAGAACGGACCTGAGAATCTGATGCAGCGTGGATCTCATGAAGAGAGAGAGAGAGAGAGAGAGAGAGAGAGAGAGAGAGAGAGAGAGAGAGAGAGAGAGAGAGAGAGAGAGAGATTCTAATTAAAATCTAATTTCTCTCTGACATGCCAAGAGTTTAAAAACATCCTCTTCGTCAGAAGGCTCTAAGCTGCGAGGTCCAGCAAGAAATATAAATTCCAGCTAGAAAAGATATTCCTTTATTGATCCCCTTGGGGAAGTTCAGGCATCATAGCAGCATGGGGGAGGGGGGGGGGGTACAGGTAGTATAAGACATGGTACAGGTGACATAATTATAGTACAGTGGAGAAGTAAAAATAGAATAGAATAAAAAAGCAGTGTAAACAATATAATAAATGAATATAATTAACTCTGGACATGTGCATATGGGCAACAAGGTGTGAGACAGGGGCGGAGCTAGGGGGTGGCTACCTGGGCTCAAGCCCCGGATGAATTCTGAAAAGCCCTGAATCTATTTACATTTTTTTTTTTTTTTTTTTTTTTTTATACAATTCATCATTGTTACATGAAAATATGTTTGCACCAGATTTAGCAGAAGCTAATTTCCATCTGTGGTCTATCCAGCTGCTAACTGTATTTGAGTGAGTTAAGTCTTGGTGTTATGGTAGACTCAGACCTAAGCTTTAAATCACAATCAACAAGTTGACAAAAACTTAATTCTTCCACCTTAGAAACATAGCTAAAGTACGGCCATTTATAAATCAAAAGGACGCTGAAAACCAGATCCATGCCTTTATCTCAAGCCAACTCGACTACTGTAATGCACTCCTTAACGGCCTCCCGAAAAAATACGATGATAACTATTTTATTGCAATGCACTATTGCATTATTTTATTCTATTTTACTAACAATTTTATTGCACTGCACTATTTTACTTTGTATCAGTGAATCATAGACGCCTGGCCATAAGAGCATTCGGAGCATCTCTGCTCTCCCACTATTGAACTTGGGGGAGCAAAGGTATGATCTTGCTCCACCACTTTTTGATTATATGAAAAATATGATATATCCCCCCCCAATATATAAATCTAACCATAACTACGTTATGGTTAACTGAGTTTTATAGTGAAAAGAGCAGCTTTATTGGTTAAGATTGAAGGCTCTATATTGCAGGAAATTGCACGTACAGGTTCATTAAATTCAAAAAAAATCTGTCGTGGAGTAGGTCGTGCCTGACCCCCTACAAACCACCCCTTGCCTGCCAAAAAAGAAAAAAAAAAAAAAAAAAGGGGGGGCCCACCTGGGCTAAGCCCCGGATCTCCTACAATCCTAAATCCGCCCCTGGTGTGAGATGAGGGTATGTATGCTTTCTCAGTTATATTTGCCCTACAATAAATAGTTACAATATATAATCTAATAATCAAAATCTAATATATAATAATAAAAAAAAACAAAATGCTAAAATGCTAAATACTGTATATGCAATATATAATCTTATAATCTAAATCTAATATGGCACACTGTACTCTATGGTGCTGACAACTTTGTCTCAGATTTGTGTTTTGGGTGCGGCAAGTGTGAGAATGTTAGGGATTAGTGTTGGCGGAGGACCCAAATGCAAAACAGGACGAGGAGAAGAGGCAATAGGCAATATCGAGACACGGAGCCAGGGGGGAAATGTCAAAAGTATAATGCTTTACTGAGCAAAAACCAGGATAGCACAGCAATGGCTGGCAGAGGGCAAAATACAAAAACAAAGAATAAATCTCATAAATGAGAGCAAGTCCCAAAAGCACAAACAAAATCACTGCAAGGCAGGCATGGAAAAACATGAACAAACTGACTACAAATAAAACCCTAACAAACGAGACAAACTTTACATGAAAACAAAGAATGGTGGAACAAACAAAATAACACTAGGAAACTTACTAGGAACACTGGAGAACAGAACATGAACAAGGAATGAGGAACAGCAAACAGCGAGGACACCAAAACACAAGCAAACACTAGTAGGGAACTCCAACAATGAACCGACAAAGGGAGGCTGGCAGACGAGACAGATATACACACACTAATTGACACAAGAGGGTAATTGGGAATGAGACACACCTGAGAGGGAAAGCAGAACTAACACACATGGGTACAGGAAAACACAAGGCCAAACACACTGGGGAATAACCTAGACTAGAACACAATACAACACAGACAGGAGAAAAACACTAAAGACTAAGGCAGGGGAAACAATGCAGAATTACAGGCAAAAACACTAAGGAGGTAAACAAGGTAGAAAAAAATTGAACCAGGCTGAAGCCAAGACATGAGACAAATCAAATCAAATCAAATTTATTTGTAAGGCCCAACAACACACGTTAATGTCCCCATGGGCCGGACACGTCTTCTTTAAACAAGTCAAGAAGAAACATAACAATAAATCAAGGACAAAACAAGAACACCATAAGGTCCAACAAATTTGAAATAAATGCAAAATAAATGAATGAATGCAAACACTCCCAGACATACCCCACGCGAAGGTAAGGAAAAACTTACTAAAACCTAACTATAGGAAAAAATTCACCACAGGCAGTGTGGAGGAGAGAAACCTTAGAAGGGCCATTCAAGGGGGGATCTCCCTTCTTAGATGTCGGTGATAGTAGTGTTGCAGTTGGTAAGCATGCACTCATGTGTAGTGAAACACAGATGAGTGCATGCAATAGCAGCTGAACATTTTGAAAAATTAAAGATAGAGCTGATAGCGATAGCAACTGAACATTTTGAAAGATTAAAGATAGAGCTGATAGCGGATCTATTTGAGGCACAGGGGCGGCGCAAAGAGGGTCGCGTCCTCCCTGTCTTAATCACGGGATGTTCAACACTCCGGTCATCGCTCCGAGACAGCCGGAGACAGGGAGATAGGGGGCGGCGCAGAGAGGGTCGCAACCTCCCCGCCATCACAAGAGTTCCAGAACCACCACCGCTCTGCCACTGGATGGCACCAGAGTATTGTTCATGAGAGGAGGAATATTGTTCATGGGTGGAGGGAGTCCATGGGGAGGTGGGGAGGAGGGAGCAGCAGGCGAAGCCTGGCCAGGAAATGAAGAACCCTTACAGAGAATACGTTAATTTAATCTCTTTGCAAGTGCTTGAGGGCAAATCCCTCAACAACATGAGTTTTATATGGGTATAACTGTATATCATTTTTTATGGCCTACATATAAAATGTTTTTAAACATATACCCCCCTTGCACCCTGGTTACCACCACATGTGTAATTGCCAGGTGGGGTTGGCGGGGGGTTGTTCGGTGAGCAATCTGCCCTCACCAACATGTTTCTGAGGCTCGTTAAAAACCATCCATGGTGAGTCGTCCCGGTGTCTTTTGCGGGCAGGGTCTGTGGCTACAACATGCCAATGTTTCTGTAGGACAGTGGACCTTTCTTTGGCCAGAGGTAAGTAGTGAATGGCCAGGGGTGTAAAGTACTTGAGTAATTGTACTTTGTTACAATACTTAAGTACTGTTTTTGGGGATTTTGTACTTTACTCAAGTATTATTAAGTTTGTATACTTGTACTTTTACCCAATTACATTTCAGAGAAAAAAACTCCTTACATTTAAAATACAGACCTACAAAAAATAAAAGTAAAAACTTTTTTCAGACAGACAGACAGACAGACAGACAGACAGACAGACAGACAGACAGACAGACAGACAGACAGACAGACAGACAGACAGACAGACACATGCACACACACACACACACACACGCACGCACACACACACACACACACACACACACACACACACACACACACACACACACACACACACACTACAAGCTTGTTCCCTGGGGGTCTGCAAATCTGATAGAGATCTTACAGATTCAGGGCACTTAGCGTTGGCAGCTGAACAGAGAGAGACCAATTGTGTGTGTGTGTGTGTGTGTGTGTGTGTGTGTGTGTGTGTGTGTGTGTGTGTGTGTGTGTGTGTGTGTGTGTGTGTGTGTGTGTGTGCGTGCGTGTGTGTGCATGTGTGTCTGTGTGTGTGTGTGTGTGTGCGTGAGTGTGTGTGTGTGTGCGCATGTGTGTCTGTGTGTGTGTGTGTGCGTGTGCGTGCGCATGTGTGTGTGTGTGCGCATGTGTGTCTGTGTGTGTGTGTGTGTGTGTGTGTGTGTGTGTGTGTGTGTGTGTGTGTGTGTGTGTGTGTGTGTGTGTGTGTGTGTGTGTGTGTGTGGGAGAGGCGACTAAAAAATGTAGAAGGACACACACCATGATCTCACAGCTGGAGCCGTGTGTGAAGAGAGAGCCAAGGACTTTTCTTCCTCTTTGAAAAAACATCCCGGCGAGGACACAGCTCCCTCTCTCTGTGGGCTGCCGCGTCCACATGGGCCCACGGGCCGCCCCAACGCTCTCTCAGGAAATAACTTCATTTTTTCCCCCTCAAAGTACCTCTTCCCTCTTCGGGAAAATAGCTGTTTGACTCACACTCACACACACACACATACACACACACACATGCACACATCACTCGGGAGTCCCAGAGAGAATTCTTCATCGCGCCAGCAGCCCACCAAATGTGCTCTATCACTTCTTGACACAGCACAAAAAAAGAAAAGAGAAGAAGAAAAGGAGAGCTTTATTCAATCTCTAGAGCGCGAGTTTGAACTTGTAAGATGTATCAAGGGGCACTTCGCCCAAAAAAAAACAATGATGATTTATTTTGCACATAATCTCAAACTTGAAACAGTTTTTGCACACATTAATTTTGTTTGTCACTGAGAGTAAATGAGCTTGAGCAGTGATGTCCTCGGGGACCTTGCATCCTCGTAATAATGTTAATTACAGCTCCATGAAAAGATGTAGATGAAAGAATTGCAACACCTTGTCTTATAGGGACTGCTACCTTATCATTTCATTGAGCTGATGACATCACTGGTGGCCATATTGTATTCAAACTACATTTACTCTTGATAACTGTCAAACTAAACAAATGTGTGCAAAACTGTTTAGAGTTTTTGGATGTGTGTGAGATTATTTAAGCAATAGCTCATGACAGGCCATGGTATTATGGTTATTATATCACAGCGTAGCTGACAGCCCCTTAGCTGTATAATAACCATATGCCATGGCTGTTAGGGCAGGAGTGGCGGAGCCCAATAGCAGAACACAGGAGGAGAGAGAACGGAGCGTTTTAGGTTGGTTTTAATGTTCACCCCCAAGCAGACAGGTATATAGGTACAGGAATGGGCAACAGGTACAGGAATGTGCAAATAGACACGAGCAGGTGCACTCCTCATGCTGCGCAGGTGCGTCCAGGTGGGTGGTGTCTCGGGAGCGGTAGTCCTGGGCACAGGGAGAGCAAAGATTAGGACAAGGCATGCAACAAGGACAGAGTACCAAGGCTCGGGTGCGACGTCGTACCTAGGTAGTTAGGTTAACACTGCGACGAGGGAGAGCAGGATCCGTGGGCTGAAGTAGGGGTCTGATGACGAGGGAATCCGTCACAGCCGTGTTGATTGATCTCCCTACGACAGCATGGGAAAAGCAGGGGCCGGATGCTGCCCATATAAGGGTACGGAAGGGCGAGGGGTGAGGAAGGCTCTCGCCGTGATGTGTGGAAGGAGGAGGGGTGAAGAAGGCTCTCGCCGTGATTATGACAATGGCTTGAAGTGAGCTATTGCTTTTATAAAAGTTACCAAGTAGGCCATGGCAATATGAAAGTAAGACACATTTCAATATAAATGTTTATGTTTTTATTAGTACATTTTCATTAGTAAATAATATTTTTCTAAATAAAATAGGCCCTCCTTGTTAGGATTAGGAGAGGAGAATCCAATATGCAGACCGGGAAGAGAGGAGGCAGAGACGGCAGGGTAACGTGGAATATATATAGGCTTTACTGGGACGACGAAACGATACAAAACGGAACATACAATGGCTCAGCCAAGCTGGCTCTAATACAAAACAACACTGAAGGACACGGGAAAACAAAGAGGAACAAAAACGGAATACATGAACTAAACGGAATACAAGAACTACTTACAACACTCAATAACATGAAGCAAGGCACGGGAGAGGAACGACGGGCAAGGGAACACGGAGGTAGGTGAGGGTAACAAGGAGGGTACTGGAGACAATGACGCCACGAGGAAGTGATGACAAACGCACACTTAAATACCAACACTAATTAACACCTGGCAGGGCCAGGCCAAAACACAGAATCCATAAACACAACTAGACACAAAAAGCAATGAAGCCATAAACACAACTAGACACAAAAGCAATGACACACACAACAACCAGACAGGGAGACAACATCACACAAAGACAGGGATGGCCCAAGATAATAAATAATTAGATATTAAGTCTATAATCTTGAACCAAACCAAGATGGCCGTCTGCACCATCAGGCTACTCTGGCCACTAGAGGGAGGTAGGGAACCAGGTAGGAGACCACTGTCAGGAGGGAGGAAATGTCCAATGTCATTCTCATACCCGGCACAGCAAGGGCCGGGCCTGGGGACGTTACACTCCTGGCTGCCTGCACTGCAAAGCGGTTGCTATGCAACATACACACTAACAATTAGCTTGCATTCTTTTTTCATAGTCAGTCTTTTTTTCCCCACACTGCTGTTTTAACATACGACCCAGGCCCATTATTATATAGAATGTACCCATTTAGTTTGTCCAAATATGGAAATTTGCTCCAACGTTTTAGGAGATTGAGCGGCTGAGACAGGACTGGGGTTGATGCATGCCCCGTTTAACGTGAGGTTAACTATCGTAATATATATTCCTTTATGTGTAATTTAGCAGTCTCCCCAGTTAGTAGCTAGATAAATACATTTAGTGGAAGTGGCAATAAAAAAAGCATTGCTTTATCCGTCTGGTTCAGATGACGCTAACAGACATTTTGAGCCTATCTAGGTCCATATACGGGCATATGTGTGTGCCGTGACGTGAGGGCTTCCCCAATCTCGGCACCAAGAGGATTCCTTTTAACCGGGCATGCATCGTCCCCAGTCTCCTCCGTAGGCCAGTCTCATCTAACAAGGCTAGAATTTTTTCCCTCAGAGGCGGAGTGATACTGACTTGTGAGAAGGAATTAGAATCATAGCTGTGGATATACGCTCACTATACCACGGCTATGAACCAATCAGATTGCTTGATTTGAGCTACCTGTTTTATAAATGCAAAATAAATCAGTGTTAAGTGCTCCTTTAATGTATCCTACAGCTGGTAAGCCATGCAGCGTGTGAGCTCAGCCTCTTAACACTAGCACAGCCGACAAGGGGGTCAAATGACCCCGAGGCATTTTCAATAAATGTATCCTCGTCACTCGGTCGAGCTCCAGCTCTGTCACTCAATGACTTTTCCTAAAAGTACCCGTTTTATCTGGCACGGTTTCTGAAATTTCAAAATGACTTCAGGAAAATGTAATTAGAACGTTATTCCACATATATATGGAATATATATGTGGAAAGTCACAGCACTTTGCGAGCGTCTAGCGCAGGGGTGGCCCACCCACGGCTCGCGAGCCGCATGTGGCTCTTTGCCCGTCAATGTGTGGCTATCCCATCCAAAAATAAATAAAAAATGTATAATATTTTTTTTATTATTATTTTTTCTTTAATATAGAGAGATGAAAACAAAGAGGACGAAACCGAACATTTCATTTCCCCGGAATAAAAAAAAGTTTTTACTTTTACTTTTTAGTACATACAGTTCTGAGCAAATATGAGTGAGGGACATTTCCTGCGGACGTTGTGCCTATAGTCCCCACCCTGGCGCTTGGTGGTCCATGTCCACTGGTGGCATTAGTAATAATAATAATAATTTCTTTGATTTATATAGAGCCTTTCAGGAGACCCAAGGCGCTTAACAGTGGGGGGCAGCTAAGGGGAACGGGATCAGGATCAGGGGAACAACCTAACAACAAAGTAATAAAAGAAAAGAGGGAAATCAGTCATTTATACATTTGGTGAAGAGGTGAGTTTTGAGTTGGGATTTGAAAGAGTCCGGGCCCTCATTTATCAACAATTCTTAGAAAGTGTTCTATCTTTGTTCTTAAGCACATAATTTAGAATGTGTGTACGCACAAAAAAAACGGGATTTATCACACGTGCGTACACAGGTCGTACGCACACCTGTCTTGATAAATATCACTTTGATCCTACGCTGCAGCTCGTGCACGGTTTTATGTATTTGCATATAGCACCGCCCGTAATTAACCATATACGGTAATGGACACCCCCATGAAATGTGGAAAAGTGGACTAAGCCGAGGGAAGCGTGTTATGGAGAAATACGTGAAAGGCTGACAGACATGTACATGTACGGTGATGTCGGATATGATATCTATTAACTTAAAGACCATATTTACTAATAAAGACCGTGCTGGAATATGACTGCCTTTTTGCGTTTTGTTCGATTAATACCCAGGGATTAAAGTTCTCCTCAATTTTATTCCAAATCGCGACGGATTTTCCGTCAATTTTCTACCTGCTGCATATGATTTCTAGAGGCATACAATCTATTTTGATGTCAGTATTGGGTAGCCTATATAAACAATAATACGAGAGCATACAAGAACAATGAATCTCACTGTATGATATATAGCCTATACGCCATGTACAAACATGAACTTGAATTCCATCATGTCTGTGTGCGGGAGCTCACAAGGCTGTTGTCACAATGTAAATAAGAACGTGCACTGAAAGGTTATAGTATGTAGTTGGTTGATTATTTGTATGACAGTCATAAACCCTTGCAAAAAGTATCCGTTTTATTTAATGAATTGAAAACATGCAGCATGCCTTTCCTCCCGGCAGCAACGACAGTGGAATCCCTTTCTATTCACATAACTGCATTTGTGATGGAGCTTTGACAGCTACATGGGTGGTACAGTAATAACAGTCTATTACTCGATCCATCTACAATATCACGATGGACCGTGCCATGTATAGCCTGCCTATGTGATCAATAAAAACGCGAACTTGAATCCCATCATCATATTTATATGTTGTGTGTCTGTCCACTATGTTTATTTTACTTTGTTATCCCCCCCCCCCCCCTATCTATGTAAAGCGACCTTGCATGGGTCTCTTGAAAGGCGCTATATAAAATGACTGTCTTTTACTTTCAGTCCCAGTGAAGTTTCAACGGAGCGAGGTAATCTATTCTAACCAACAAATTGAAGTAGAAAGCATTTCGTTGTGGCCAATCTTATTTGGAAACATGACACAAAATAATAGTATGTGGCTTTTTATTTGAAACAATATTTAATCGCGTTTGGAGGTGGGTGTTCTGCATCTGCCCCCCCGTGCCAAACAAGCAAGCCAACCTCTTGTTCGCGCGTGAGCCCGTTATAATTACACTACTGTCGTTATTTTACAATGAACTATAATGAATTACGGGTCATACAGAAGTTGAACACGCCAGTGTTGGAAGTAATGCATGGAAGCTTATTTCCGCGTTGCAGACTGCAATAATTCTACCACCGGGCGCCAGCTACGCATGCTCTGAGCTGTGCGTATATATACGCACAAAGTCAAGCACAAGTTCAATTTGATAAGTCCCACACTTTGCTTAGAAATGATCGTACGCACGGGTTACGCACATATCTGTGCGTACGCAACGTTGATAAATGAGGGCGCTGGGGATGTAGCACTGCGGATGTTTGGAGCGAGGGAGTTCCAGAGGGTGGGTGCGGCAACAGAGAACGCTCTGGGACCAACAGTGCACATGTTGGTGGTGGGGATGGAGAGGAGACCGGAGTCAGAGGACCGCAGCCTCCGGGGCGGGATGTAGGAATGGAGGAGGTCAGCTAGGTACCGGGGGAGGGGGCAAGGGAGTGAAGGGATTTGTAGGTGATGAGGCGGATCTTAACTTGACTGGAAGCCTCTGGTGTCAGAGGCCTTCAAGCCAGGCTAAATCTCCTTAAGGAGAACAATGAGTGGCGAGCGGCTGAGCTGTGGGGGGGCGACGGGATTTGCTGAAATGCGTCTAAATTAGCATGTGATAGCGCTTTAATGCGTCACACTTCGTTTTCTCCACTCCCCACCACCCCTCATTTCTCCCTTTTGGCCGTGTGACCGCACAGACTGAATCGGGCTCAGTCCGTCACTAATGGATGTTATTGTTAAGTAATGTGAGACTTCACTGGCCCAGGCTGTACTGTGTACTGTATTAGACCATGTAATATGAATAAAGCTGATAGCGGTCTACATTCTCCAGATAGCCAGCTCTCTGGAATGAGTCCAAAGACACGCTTTATCTTGAGATCCTACCCTGATCCTCAACCTGCCTGCTTAAAGTTTTTACGTTTTCATTCCATGAGATATTGATCTTTCTTTTTAAAGTGACACAATAGTAAGATTTATTGTATAATGTTTTGGAAATAGACCCCCCACCAAATGGACATGTAACATTTTGGAATGAAACCCATCAGATAGAATGTCCCAAGTTGTTACTTTATAGTTTCTCTGACACATTTAAAGGTGCACTACGCAGTTTTGAGAGACAATTGTTTACATTTGTAGAGCCTGCTACTATACGGACAAATTATTTGAAGCACTGTAAACACGGAAGCAGATTTCTGGCCCTGCGATTGTAAACAACAGTAAAATGGTAACTTTTCAGTGTCCCTGAGTATAGTTTGTAATGTACATTTTCATATACCATAGAGTTTTCCCCCACAATTTTGAGTTGAAAACGTATCCTCCAGAACTACATACTGCAGCACCTTTAACGTTTCATTTGTGGTTAAAGACAAGAGCGGTGACGCACAACATTCAGTGTCCAAACGATTAGGACTGACATTTGGCATTTCACCAGCGGTCCGAAACATAGAGTAGACACAGGGTTCTGTCATGGTTTTTGCCTTATTTCACCTTTCTGTGAGGGACAGCTGTCTATTTTTGCTTTATTTCACCTCTCTGTGAGGGATAGCTGTCAATCCCTGTTCCCTGTGGTTAATTGCCTCATGGGTCGGCAGGTGTGTGGGCTTGACAGCTGATGCAGTGCAGCTGTGCCTATGGCCATGTGGAGTCTATTTAAGTTTGGAGATCGCAGTGTCAACTGCTTTTTCATTTCCTAGTGTTGGTTGTCCTTTTGGTCACGCTCATTATATTGAAGTGTAGTCTGATCTCTGATTCAGAATTGAGCTTTATGGTAGTCGTTCTTATTTTAGGCTACTCACGTGATTCTACACATAAACTCCCTTAGTGGAGGTTTATTGTTTTACTTTTTCCAATATAAACTCCTTTATTAGGAGGTGTCCTTGTGGCTTATTTACTTTTATACTATACCTCTTTATTGAGAGTAGTCCTGTTTTTTGGGACTTGATTTATTTTCTTAATTACTCACTTTGAGATTTCCACCTGTAAAAGTTGTTTTCTGTTTAATTTTTCCCCTCCCCTAAAATATCTGCGTAAGCAGTCTAGTGGTTGTCCGTTTCACGGGATAACTTTAAGAATCCCTGTTATCTGCTCATGACCCCCACACACACACACAGCCCTCACAGGGTTCTGCATCTGAAGGCTTACTTTCTTCATGTAGGGACCATCAGACCATAGCCAGTTTACCATAGCCAGACCTCATTCTTAAGAATCTGCATGACAACAACAACAACAACCCTGTACTCCAGAACGACACAGCAGGGCTTCTTCACAGCATCGCTGTCACAGAGTTCCACCGTGGGGAAAAAGGGAAAAGCGTGTCGCAGCAGATCTGCAATTTGTTGGAAGGAGAGTCTTACGCTTAATGGCAACAGTGTGTTCTGTTCCCGGGGGGGCATGCGTGGGCTAACCATGTGTGCTGCCCGCTAGCTATATGCTAATACCCTGCAATTTGGCCAGGATAACTAGGGAAGTGATTTCCATGCGAAGGTCAAGCTCACAGCGCGGGGGGGGGGGCACGGTTTGAATGTACCGGGGCAGGTTCACGGAGAGTTCGAGGGAAGCGGGGCATCATTTTTGGTAATTACACCGGGTCTTCTTGAAGTATCTGGGCCTCTTCTGCACCGTAGATTGAAGGTCTTCTATTAGTTTCATTGTCACTGGTTGAGAGGTTGCGTCTCCTGTGTTGGATTTGCTCTCCCACACGGTTTAAGACTAGACCTTAATGGAGGCTTTGCACGTGTTTGTGGGTGTGTGTGTGTGTGTGTCTGAGTGCGTGTGTATACACTATGAATTTTTTGTCTCACAAAATCTTGAACTAAACTTTTAAGGATGCATGTGTGTGTGTGTGTGTGTGTGTGTGTGTGTGTGTGTGTGTGTGTGTGTGTGTGTATACACACTGGCATGTGAATGCGTGACTGCGTAAAGCCCCTCCGGTGCTGTTTTCATTTCCATATCATGCTGAGAGGGGAAGGCACGGGACGATGAAGAGGAGGAGGAGGAAGAAAGAACTAAAAAAAAAGGGAGGGAGGAGAAGGCCAGAGAGAGGAGGGTAAAGGTGCCTCTGTGCTTGTCAGATGTTTTATTCATCTTCCCAGTGTCTGCCTGCCTGCCTGCCTGTCTACCTATCGTCTGTCTGTCTGTCTGTCTGTCCGTCCGTCCGTCCGTCCGTCCGTCTGTCTGTCTGTCTGACAGTCTGTCTGTCTGTCTGTCTGTCTGTCTGTCTGTCTGACAGTCTGTCTGTCTGTCTGTCTGTCTGCCTGTCTACCTATCGTCTGTCTGTCTGTCTGTCTGTCCGTCCGTCCGTCCGTCCGTCTGTCTGTCTGTCTGACAGTCTGTCTGTCTGTCTGTCTGTCTGTCTGTCTGACAGTCTGTCTGTCTGTCTGTCTGTCTGTCTTTCTGTCTACCTACATGTCTGTCCGTCCGTCCGTCTGTCTGTCTGACAGTCTGTCTGTCTGTCTTTCTGTCCGTCCATCCGTCTGTCCGTCTGTCTGTCTGCCTGTCTACCTACATGTCTGTCTGTTTGCCTACCTGCCTGTCTGTCTGTTGCTTGTCTGCCTGTCCATCCGTCTCCTATCTGTCTGTACGTCCATCCATCTGCCTGTCTACCTATCTGTCTGTCTGTCTGTCTGTCTGTCTGTCTGTCTGTCTGTCTGTCTGTCTGTCTGTCTGTCTACCTATCTGTCTGTCTGTCTGTCTGTCTGCCTGTCTGTCTGTGTGTCTGTCTGTCTGTCTACCTATCTGTCTGTCTGTCTGCCTGTCTGTCCGTCCGTTTGTCTGTCTGTCTTTCTGTCCGTCTGCCTGTCTGCCTGTATGTCTGTCTGTCTGTCTGTCTGTCTGTCTGTCTGTATGTCTGTCTGTCTGTCTGTCTGTCTGTCTGTCTGTCTACCTATCTGTCTGTCCGTCCGTTTGTCTGTCTGTCTTTCTGTCCGTCTGTCTGTCTGTCTGTCTGCCTGTCTGTCTGTCTGTCTGTCTGTCTGTCTGTCTGTCTGTCTGTCTGTCTGTCTGCCTGTCTGTCTGTCTGTCTGTCTGCCTGTCTGTCTGTCTGTCTGTCTGTCTGTCTGTCTGTCTGTCTGTCTGTCTGTCTGTCTGTCTACATATATGTCTGTCTGTCTGTCTGTCTGTCCGTCCGTTTGTCTGTCTGTCTGTCTGTCTGTCTGTCTGTCTGTCTGTCTGTCTGTCTGTCTGTCTGTCTGTCTGTCTGTCTGTCTGTCTGTCTGTCTGTCTGTCTGTCTGTCTGTCTGTCTGTCTGTCTGTCTGCCTGCATGTCTGTCTGTCTGTCTGTCTGTCTGTCTGTCTGTCTGTCTGTCTGTCTGTCTACATATATGTCTGCCTGTCTGTCTGTCTGTCTGTCTGTCTGTCTGTCTGTCTGTATGTCTGTCTGTCTGTCTGTCTGTCTGTCTGTCCATCTGTCTGTGTGTATGTCTGTCTGTCTGTCTGTCTGCCTGCCTGCCTGTTTGTCTGTATGTCTGTCTGTCTGTCTGCCTGTCTGCCTGTCTGCCTGTCTGTCTGTCTGTCTGTCTGTCCGTCCGTCTGCCTGTCTACCTATCTGTCTGCCTGTCTGCCTGTCTGTCTGTCTGTCTGTCTGTCTGTCTGTCTGTCTGTCTGTCTGTCTGTCTGTCTGCCTGTCTGCCTGTCTGTCTGTCTGTCTGTCTGTCTGTCTGTCTGCCTGTCTGTCTGTCTGTCTGTCTGTCTGTCTGCCTGTCTGTCTGTCTGTCTGTCTGTCTGTCTGTGTCTGTCTGTCTGTCTGCCTGCCTGCCTGCCTGCCTGCCTGCCTGCCTGCCTGTCTGCCTGCCTGTCTGTCTGTCTGTCTGTCTGTCTGTCTGTCTGTCTGCCTGTCTGTCTGTCTGTCTGTCTGGGCCAGATGGAAGAGATTTGTTCCGTCACACTGACTCTGGGACTGAGAGAGAGGTTGATACCGTCTTCCTTAAGACCTACCATACATTACAGTTTCAGACCAGTCTCCTTTTTACATCTGGGTGTACGTGAGGTATCTTAGAATGGTACTGTTTAGAGATGGACAAAATTAATATCTAGGTATGGAGACTCACATATTAAAGGGGCACTTCACCAAAACAAAAAACAATGCTGATTTATGTTTTGCACATAATCAAAAAAAATAACTCTGATTTGCACACATTAATTGAGAGTAAATTTGATTTCAATATGGCCACCAGTGATGTCATCGGGGGACATTGAATCCTTGTGTTGTGTTAATTGCAGCTCAATGAAATGTTAAGGTAACAGTCCCTATAAGACAAGGTGTTGCTATTTCTTTCATCTACATAATTTCATGGAGCTGTGATTAACACAAAGCTTGCAGCAGTCATGTTCAAAACTAACCCCGTTCTGGTCCCTGTTATCGTACAGTAAGCCCGGCCCGCCGCATTTGAGCAGCCTTTGGGGACCAGCAAGAGCAAAACTGTATGGAATATAAAAAAAAATTGCAGCTATAACATAACGTACAATATGTACCTTTTTTCCTGTGGTTATTTACATATTTTAAGAGAGGGAGGGATCTAAATACTGTTAATAATTGCAGTAGGTCCATTTTGTATGGCGACCCTCTCACACTGAACAAGCACCAGTGTTAACCCTTTCACTGCCACACGACAGAAGGTTAACCCTTTCACTGCCACACGACAGAAGGTTAGCCCTTTACTATCACACAACCGACGGCGATGCTCCATCATTAGCGTCATTAGCTCCGCATTTTGCGGAGCTAATGACGCTAATGATGGAGCATCGCCGTCGGTTGTGTGATAGTAAAGGGCTAACCTTCTGTATTGTCACAGTGAAAGGGTTAACCGGCTGTCGTGTGGCAGTGAAAGGGTTTAAGTGTGGTGTTCAGTTGAAGAAAATGTGATGAATTTCCCCCCGACACTGGAAATATGTCTGTGCCAGAGTGAAAGCACACATCGTGTACACGACCAGCATTTTCACACATGTGTGAGACCTTGAATTCTCCCATAAATCCCCCCAATGACGTGGAGACAAGATTTAGGTGAAACATACACAACTCTCATGTTCTGGCCCATACTTCCTCACTTCCTGTTCTGTAGTAAAAGTGTGCGTGCGTGCGTGTGTGTGTGTGTGTGTGTGTGTGTGTGTGTGTGTGTGTGTGTGTGTGTGTGTGTGTGTGTGTGTGTGTGTGTGTGTGTGTGTGTGTGTGTGTGTGTGTGTGTGTGTGTGTGTGTGTGTGTGTGTGTGTGTGTGTGTGTGTGTGTGTGCGTGCGTGCGTGCGTGCGTGCGTGCGTGACCCCAGGGGCTTGAGGTTCACATCTTCCTTGTGTGTGTGTGTACATCTGTCTCTTAGATATGCCCCTTTTGGATCATATTTTAACTATTCTGCCTGCTCATCAAAATTGCATCTTGCATTTTACGCTGACTTATTCTACCCGGGGGGGGGGGGGGGGGGGGGGGAGCTCATCCATTGATATCTCAAGATAATTAAAACTGTGAGTAGTTGCCTTTTCTCTGCGTTTACCTGCATGCCGGACGACCACGCTAGACGACGCACCGCTTGCAGGAATGATCTCGGTTGCAGGTCCAAGCTGCCACTCGTATATGACGTCCTCCCTCTGAAGATAGCGGTCATATATTATTCACACAGTACACTGGATATAGCTAGTTTTCTGATATCAATCAAAGCTGTTGCTGAACGTTCTTCTGCCCAAAATGTCCAGCAAACATGCGATTTCGGTAGACGACCACAGTGATCCTTTGCTAGCCATTATTATTATGTTGTTCTTCTCGGTCGAATGGTTATGAGTCACGTTGTGTGTGTCAGCAAGTTGATACAGCCAGCCTCTTCCATGTTTTGGTACAGTAAGCTTGCACACCACCACGCCCCGCTCCGTCGTCGCTGATTCGCACCCCCCGAGACCACCTATTCCAGCGGTCCCGTCTTGGAGCGAATCAGCGTCCCCGGTGACGGGGGGGGGGGGGGGGGGGGGGGGCGTTCTCATCACACTTATTTTGTGCTCTGATTTCGCTAAGTGTGAGAGCCCCCCTTAGACACAACATGGGGACAAGGCACCAACGAAGAGGACTGAACAGCATCATGGCTTCAGTGATCCACTCATAAAAGCAGCTGTTTTGCATAATTAGATGTAATCCGTTCTGTGTGGGTGCCTTGTCTCCTGAACCGTATCCGAGGTCGGCTTGACAGTGCGCAAAGTTACATGGCAGATGTTAACCTTCTGTAGTGTGGTAGTGAAAGGGTTAACCATTTGTCGTGTGGCAGTGAAAGGGTTAACCTTCTGTATTGTCGCAGTTAAAGGGTTAACCATTTGGTAGTGTGGTAGTGAAAGGGTTAAGGAGAGATTGCTTTTGTTGGATCGGATGAGACAGTGGCATATTTGTGGCATGATTGCACCGCCACATGTATTCCGTTTGTTTGTTCGTGTATGTGTGTGTGCGTGTATGTGTGTGTCTGAATAATGTGTGTGTGAGTTTTTTTAAGAAATCTACTCATCTAGAAACTACTCAAGAGGTATGAGAGCGTCATGAAACTAAAAACATAATGTGTGGAATAAGGTTGTTGTAGTGTTACACTCTATATTTTAGTAAATTTATACAGTAAATTCAGAATGTATGTAATCTGAATCAACTCTATTATTAACTCTATACTATTGCTTGAAACTGTGAATATATTGGAGACGTAGATGGACCAATATAGCATCATTTATTTGGGTTGGAGATGTTTACACAATAAAGGGACTGTGTGTGTTTTAACCATCTGCAGATCAGACCAGCTTTTTCATCGCAGAGACTCACGTGGATCCTCTCTGTTTCCCTGTGCGGCTAAATACCCCCCAAAAAACTGTACCAGACCCCCGAAAGTCAGAGCCCCATTCTCTCTCTCTCTCTCTCTCTCTCTCTCTCTCTCTCTCTCTCTCTCTCTCTCTCTCTCTCTCTCTCTATCTCTCTCTCTCTCTCTCTCTCTCTCTCTCTCTCTCTCTCTCTCTCTCTCTCTCTCTCTCCCTCTCTTTCCCACTCTCTAAAATTGTAGCCATATGTCTGAAGGACTCTCTGGTCCAAAAAGCATACACCTTGAGAAACAACACTATTATCTCCAAATGTAGGCTCTTTGGAAAGAGAGAGAGAGAGAGAGGGATTTAAAGAGACAAGACTAAGGAAGTGCATGATTGTCTCGGCAGCGTGATGGCCACATCTGTGTGTGTGTGTGTGTGTGTGTGACGTGTGTGTGTGCATGCTTGTTTGCATGCTTGCGTGTGCATGTATGTTGTATTGTAGTGTGTGCGTGTGTGTTTATATGTATATGTGCTTATATGCCTGTTTACATGCATGTGGATGCAGACATAATTTGCATTACTGTGTGCATTACCGTGGGTCTATGTATGTGTGTGTGTATATGTAATGTATGTGTGTACTGTGTGTGTGTGTGTGTGTGTGTGTGTGTGTGTGTGTGTGTGTGTGTGTGTGTGTGTGTGTGTGTGTGTGTGTGTGTGTGTGTGTGTGTGTGTGTGTGTGTGTGTGTGTGTGTGTGTGTGTGTGTGTGTGTACGTGTCCGTGCCCCCCCCCCCCTGCGGCCTCCTAAAGCGAAGGGAAGATTGATTGCCTTCTGAGGATAATCTGTCCCAGACACTTTAGTTCCTCCACCACCACCACCACCACCTCCCCCACTCCACTCCCCCTTCCTCCCCTCTCTCTCTATCTATCTATCCATCTGCCCCTCTCCTCCTGCCCCGTCTCACCCCTCCTCCAGCTCTCTCTGCCCATCCTCCCCTCTCTATCTATCCATCTTTGTATCCAAGTATCCATCACTCCAATTCCTCTGGGGTGCCACCTCTGGGGTGTGCCACGGTGGGCTCTCACCGCTTTATTTCCTGTCCAAGTCTTAATCTGTTGTCATTTAATTAGGGCGGGGTGCAATATGAAGCTTTTTGAAGCTTTTGAAATGAGTTTACCTACTTGTGTATTATGGTTGCATGTCTCTATGTATTGTCATATTTGTCTGAAGTCCTTTTTTACTAACTGAATGAATGAAGTAATGATTGTATATATATATATATTTTTCTTCTTCTTTGTTTACACTATTATCGCAGAATGACGCAGCACTGATGTTCCAAGTAAATGTTCCCCTCGGGACAATAAGTAAATATTATTATTATCTTATCTTATTTTATCTACCCACCCTACCCTCTCGCCCGATGCAGGGATGCCCTATGTTCATTCATGGTCAGTAAAATCACTTAGGTGGTTCCACCAAAGAGTTTAACAGTCTCCACTGTTTACCTTACCTCCCTGTCGACTCCATCTCTCCCTGACATCCTCTCCTCCTCCTCCTCCTCCTCCTCCTCCTCCTCCTCCTCCTCCTCCTCCTCCACCCTTGGATCTGTCCTCCTTTCCTCTCCGTTCTTCTTTATCCATGTCTTTCCAACTGTCTCGCCTTCTCTCTCTCTCTCTCTCTTTCCCAGACCTTCCCCTTCTTTCCTCCTCTATATTATTCCGTCAATCCCTCCTTCCGCTCTTCGACCCGAGGAGGAGGCCCCCGAACGGAGGAGAGGACACAACCTGTGAGGAGTCGGGGTACGACACCATCGAGTAACTTCGCCTCTAATATATTAGCCTTGCTTCAGCCCCCCAAACCCTAACCCCCCTCCCTCCACACACACACACACACACACACACACACACACACACACACACACACACACACACACACACACACACACACACACACACACACACGCACAACACACATGATGCACATGATAGCTGCTGCTCCAGAGAAGATGCCACTCCTGCTTAGAGAAAACCTGCCAACACTTCCAGGAAAATAACTCAAGTCTCAGATAATAAAGTCTCAAAGAATCACTCTGCGCTTGTCACTGTGTTCAGAATAAACATCAGTCTTCAACGTTGGGGTCATGAATGGTGCTATATCTGTTTCTCATAGATACAACTGTCTCAGGTCAATGATCTCCTCCCGAACGCCACGACAAAATATAGACCACCTCAGAAACGGACGGATATTTACAGCATCCATCATCTGCTCCGCGTCCTCCCGGCCGGCCGGCCGCACACGGAGGTGTCGTCCGCCTCCTTGATATATGGACTTCCTCGGCCGTACATCATCCCCTGACTGACCTCGCACCGTGGATGAGACTTAAACACACGCCGGTGTGATTAAACATTCCCTGCACCGTCTGAGAAGAAGGGGATCCTTGTTAGCACTAGAACAGCCATGATGGAGAAAATGTCACTGATTCCCGCCGGAAGGGGTCAGATGACCCCACAGCTTATATGAGAAATATGAGAACAATAAACAGTGTAAACTATATAATTACCCAACCTGTTCCACCCCAGGTGAAAATCTGCATAAAATGTATACCTAGGTAAATGGAATATTGCTCCACTTCTACAAGGGCTATTTGCATATTCTTGGTATCTAGGTACATCTATGGACCTCAGTGAATGTATTCTCAGTGTCAGAAATATTGTGTCTATTACTAGGCTTGCTTAAATTGTGATGAAACAAAGGAAAATATGAATTATGATTTTTTCTTTTCATCTTTGACAGTGAATAACACCATGATAATAATGACCAGACTTAAGAAACTGCCACTGATCTCGTTCAGTACCCTCTTGAGATCATGTGTACAAAAGATTGAAGGAAATTAATAAAGGGAAGATGATATACATATAGTATCTTTCAAATGCCCGAGTTCAATTTGGATTTAGTATCACCAGGCATGCATAATAAGAGATAATAATATCTACTGTAATCAACTGTACTTTTTTATTTTTCTCAGTGCAACCATTTTGAAACTAATTTCAGATCTAGTTGTTCCTATATGCTAACAATAGGGAGGAGAAACTAACTGCGTTTCAATATTTGTCAAATCGTTACGTTTTGTGGCTTATTATCAAGAATAATAACAGTTTCATAATTCAACTCTGAACTTTGAACCCCCAAAGAACTTGAAGGGAAATGTAGTTTGGAAAAATGTCAACGCTGGCCGACAGATATGACTGTCCTCTACAAAATGGCCACAAAAAAACATCAAAAAACATAAAAATATCCATTTCCGGTTCCGGGTCGGATAGACGATCACAAATAGAAAACTTAAAACGATATAAGGACACTTTTAACCTATTGCTAACCTATTGCCAACCTAACGTTTTACATTCTACATGCTTTTGTGACATAGTAGTGATGTTATTACTTGAAAACGGTTGATTTTAAAATAGCAAATTATTTTCATCATTCATAAAAATATGCCTATATGATCATAATGTCAAAAGGGGTCGGTACCGACCCTGTGGGGGGGAACAGGTTCAGAGCCCAAGCTTAACCTTGATTTACCGGTTGAATGCCCACCATCAACATCAATGTTAGCGTTAAAAACGCCTAATCTATGTTTTAAATTATGGCTATGTGTCTAATCTGCCCGTCGCTTATCAATGACTCGTTTTCCAGTCAACATTGTCGAAGCGGATTGTTTTTTTTATCGGTTCATTTTCGTTTTTATAGCATTTTGAAAAGCCCTCGTTTTCAAGGAAAATATAAATATTCCATGATAATCGCCCTTTACCGGAATATTCTAGAATACACAAAAACGTTGTAATTTTTCGGCCTATTTATTAATCGTTTTCAAATAAACGCTAGATTATCGATAGTATATGTGTACGTATGCACGCTGGGGCCGCAAGCTGAAAATCGATTCTCTTATTTCCTCATCAGCGATCGCGCACACAGAGACACATCACTGTGATCTCAGCGAATACAACTCTGATTATCCCAAGACTGGTCAAATAGATTCCTTACCTCAGATCAGATGTTCTCCAAAAAGATCATTCCAATTCCTGATCGCCATTCCAAAAATCTATCTGTTAACAGAACTCACTTCAGGGCGGCAATAATGTGGTCAAGAGGCATGGTTTCTATCTTGTGCCTGAACTGGCGTGGCTTCTTTTATTCACATATAAGCAGCAGTTGTACAACACTCTTCTCTCTTTGAGAGACGTTGGAGGAGAGAACGAAAGGGGTGGGGACCTTCCCTTTTATAGTCGCCCCTAAGGTAGAATACCTGAGTGGCTACGCCCAGAGCGCCCTCCAGTGGAGACAGATATATATGCACCAATGGCAATCTCTGGTGGAGACAATGATCTACACAGGTAAACAGCTACAAGTGTAAACAGTCATATGTACAGTTAGACAGTTACTAACAATCCCATACAGAGTCTCTCAACACTATCACGCTTATTGATTGAGTATTGGCTACTGTGAATATATATTCCAGGCTGATTCCCGTCCCGCGATGACTTCCATGTTGAGCAGACAGCTTGCCAGCTCAAGGAGCCAGCTGGCTCCGCCTCTACATATCGACTGATCCCAGGTCAGTCTAAGCGACTGACGTGCAGTTACTCAGGGATAGACGATAGGGGGCGCTTTTTACCATTCTGAACTGCTGGAGGAGCTGCTGTACCAACGGGAGACTCTGTTGATGAAATATGAAATCAGATCGCTAATAAAAAAATTAAACCCTAATACACGTCATGGGCATTCAGGCATTGGGCTGATAAAACGTCATATGACGTCATGGGCACTGAAAGTGTTAATATAAAAATATGAGGTTTACCACAGGTTTGAGTGACAAATTTTTTATTTATTTAAGACCTTCTCTGTGCTGGGTCCCTTAAGCATGAGTTCTTTACAGAGCCATGAGAATGTCTTGACTGGATCTGACACCACCCTCTTTGATGCCAGCCTGATATTGGCCCGATCTGGAGACTAGACAATCTCTACACAGTTGGTCAGTCCCATGTGCTTGATGATGTCCTGTCTGGTCCTCTTTGATGCGGTAGCAGTGACCGCAAGTACTGGCACAGACTTTGGGAGGATTGAGCGGAGTTCCCCAACCAGTCCACACCACTTCCGGAATGGAGCTTCCTGCTTTTCCCCCTTGCCCCCTTAATTGAGAAATATTAAGCCTTGTGCAAGGAATAATATAAAAATTTGCCATTAAATAGCCTGTACAGACAGCTAGATATGACATTTGGACATGACATGTTTGTCCTCCATAGATACAGTAATCTAACTTGCATGCCTACAATGAAAATACAAGCCACTCAACATGGTCTCTCTTTTAGAAATAAAAGGATGCTGCTGAATTGAAAACAGTCTCAATGTGGTAAAAGTATAAAGCTGCATGCGTTTTAAGCTAAACTTCAAGTTCAAGCCAGCCGACCATGGTGATAATAAACAACGAGAGGGCAAATGCCCAAAAGAAAACACTTTGTGTCTTCCTCTGGAAAGCACTGGCCATTGATTGATTGAAAATCTTATTAACAGATTGCAGAATGGGTACAATACAGTACAGCTCAATACACACAATTGTTAAGGGGTCCCCCATTTTCAATTCATCATAACATATGACATACATGACATACAGGTAGACAGTACGGTTGCATCTAGACATTTATGACATACCAGATCTACAAATATACAGTACTGTGTATGTGTACAAGGGAAGACTGTACTCGAAATGTGTTGTTTTCTTTGTGCATTAAGCCAGTCAATTTGCTCTTTGTATGGGATTATAACAGAGTATGTTACCCATTAAAAGTTAATGTTGTAGTGCCGGAGGAAAAAGGAATAACGTAGGCAACGTAATGCTTGTTTAATCCACAAAACAACTTCAGTCACTTCCAGAACATGAGCACATGTAGATCGCCAGAACTGTATAACAACACAGGAAGTGCAACCGCAATAAACATCCCCTCTGGCCGCAGTGCCAGATCAGTAGTTCCCTCCCACTACACAACCCAGTAAGAGGAGAACCGAGGCATTGGAAGGTATGCGCCGCGTTCTTCAGGCCGAACGGCATTCGCAGAAACTCGAAGAGCCCAAAGGGCGTGACGACGGCCGTCTTGGGGATGTCCTCGGGGTGCACCGGCACCTGATGGTACCCCCGTACCAGGTCCACTTTGGAGAAGAAGCGTTTGCCTGCCAGATTCGCTGCAAAATCCTGGACATGCGGGACCGGGTAGCGGTCAGGCTTGGACGCGTCGTTGAGGCGGCGGTAGTCCCCACATGGGCGCCACCCACCATCTGACTTAGGGACGATGTGCAGGGGAGACGCCCAGGGGCTGTTCGAGCGCCGAACGATGCCCACCTGCTCCATGTGCGCAAACTCCGCCCTGGCGACAGCCAGCTTCTCCGGGTTGAGGCATCTGGCCCTGGCATGGAGGGGAGGCCCACTGGTCTCGATGTGGTGCTCCACCCCGTGTTTCACCGTGGGCGTGGAGAAAGTGGGCTTGCTAAGGTCGGGGAATTCGGCGAGCAGCCGAAGGTACTGGTCACTTTCGGCGAGTGTATTGGACCACCCGCTGTAGACGGCCTCCCCCTGCGTACAGGCAAAGGAAGCAAAAGTCTGTGAATTTACCAGGCGCCTGTTCCCCACGTCCACTAACAGGTTGTGGGCGCACAGAAAATCTGCACCAAGGAGGGGAAATGTGACAGCCGCAATGACAAAATCCCATGATAAGCATTGTCCTCCGAAGCATACGTCCACCGCCCTTGTGCCGTAAGAGCGGATAGGCATGCCGTCCGCACCCGCCAACTGCAGACCGCGCTCCTCCTTTGCCACATCCGATCGCTCTGCCGGAATGATGCTCCACTGGGCACCCGTGTCACAAAGGAAACTGCGACCAGAGGCGGTGACTCGGATGAAGAGCAGCCTGTTGGTGACACCAGCGCTCAGGGCCACTACTGAGCGCTGGCCCCGCCGTTTCCCGTAGGTCCGAAGGTGCAGGGTGAGCGGCACCGTCTGGCCTTGGCGCCAAACGTGGCATGGAAGAAACAATGGCCCGCTGCGTTACCGTGCTGGCCAGAAGGCCTGGCGTCATCCCTCGCTATCCTCGTCCGGTGGCGGGGCGGTCACGGGAACGAGCAGGTCGGCGGACCGCTGAGGCATGGCCAAAACGAAACGGTCCGCCTCCCTGGCAAGGGTGCGGGGCCCCACGATGGCGGTGTTGGCCAGCGCCATCCTAACTTGGGCTGGCAGTGTGTGCATGAACAGCTCCGTGAAGAGGATCATGGGGTCTTCGGTACCGAGCAGATTTAGCATCCTCTCCATGCGCGCAGAAGGCCTCTCATCTCCCAAATCCGACATGGCAAATAGGCGACACACCCTTTTCCGCAGCGGACAGTTCAAATGTCTCTAGAAGCAGGGCCTTGAGGCGCTCATATTTGTTCGTCCCCGGGGGAGCAGACAAAAAACCCACCACTCGAGCTGCGGTGGAGCTGCCCAACATTGCCACAGCATGGTTGTACCGATCGTCATCGTCATTAACGTTGCTTTTGTTGAAATGCGCCTCTACAATAGCAAACCATGCAGCAGGAGTCGAGTCCCAGAACTCTGGTAGTTTGAGAGTGGGAGTGTGTGCACCACGCGTTTCCCTGACAGGGGATGGTGATGGCTGCCTCTGGCCTGAACGTCTTCCTCGTCCGGACATTTTGCAAGAATATAATGTTCGTTCGCTGGTTTTTGTACACAATTGCCGTAACAAAAATCCACGTCGGGGTCACCAGTGTAGTGCTGGAGAAAAAAAGAATAACGTAGGCAATGTAATGCTTGTTTAATCCACAAAATAACTTCAGTCACTTCCAGAACATGAGCACATGTAGATCGCCAGAACTGTATAACAACACAGGAAGTGCAACCGCAATAAACGTCCCCTCTGGCCGCAGTGCCAGATCAGTAGTTCCCTCCCACTACACAACCCAGTAAGAGGAGAACACAAACCCATAATGTAGTCACTACAATGTCTTGCTTTATAAATTTGTGTGCTCCCCTCACATTTGACGATCTTAGAGAACAATTGGACTTGAAAACAGCAGTGACCACCACTTGTTAAATCATATAAAACAGTAAAGATCAGATCATTTGACTTACCACTTAATCACAGTGTGTACTTCGTCTATAGCCATTCCAATCAACCGCTGCTGGAATATTGGGGTTTGAAGCACTTTTCTCCAACGTTCATTCCCCACAAGGGTCTCCGGTGACCCGAACACCAGGGAGTATTTACCCTGGGCGATTTGGTCGTCCAATTCTGCACTTTTCCCGGCACAGGCTGCCGATATCCCTTTACTATTAACACATTGGTCGCCAAAATCGCTTTTTCAGCGTTATTGCCTGCCATGCGTTGACCGCCAACATCGCTGTACAGCGTTTTTGAGATCACTATTTCATTTTTTCGCCATGGCATTCATAATTCATCCACCCAACCCCCGATGCCCCAACGGCTCAATACCGCCGCCTGGTGGATGGTCGGGCGAGTTACACTCTCCCCAACACCGGATGTTGTCATCGGTGCGTCGAGGAAATTCCTCCGGCAGTCACATCTCGCTACGGGACTCCTGACAGACACTATAGTACATATGGATCGCTTTCTAAACTTAATAATCTATATGATTTCGGCGTTTATTGTGCCATACAAACCGGAAATGGATCTAGGCGATCGCCGACGAATAATTGGGATCTTTCTCCTCCAGTATCATTGGCGCACGGTAAGAGGACACTAACGTTATTTTCAACCCGATTGTGCATTTCCTTGTTTGCAAACCATCTGATCAATATATCCACCCATACTACATAAAGCCGTTACTGATGATCAAGGAATTATAAACGACCCCCCCCCCTTTCCTCCATGCATGATGAAGCATAATGCATACCGATCATATACATTTAAATTTTTTTATATAGTGTGTATGGGAAAGAAACGCCAACCGATAATCTATGCGTTTGGGCCTATAACTAGCGTTTTTGGAATTACAGCAGAAAAGATTAAAAACATACTTATATTCTAGAAGGTATTACCACAACAATGTATGAATGAAAAAGTATAACGTTCCCACATCCTGAACGATAGACAATCGATGTTGAATGGGCCATAGTAATGTCAATATAGCTATAATATTTAAAAAGTTATAGCCCTACAAAGAAGGTAAACATCTCCATAGGCTTTTAACGGTGGCAGAGAGGGGTATGAGATGGGCACAACCCCCAGCGGTCAATGTGTTAAGGGCACGTACTTGGTCCTCAATAATAGACATTAGTGGACAAACCACTAAAACAATAGGCTCTTCGTGCCATTTGGAATAGCCGTAAGTCTTTGCTAATATGCTACATGCCGTTGGCCATGTTTGGAAAACCAAACTTTTCCCGAATCCTGTCGGCAAACAAGCGAGAACGTCCCGGTCATGTAGAAAATTCTGCAGGCAAAGCCGTTGCAGTGGCTTAAACGAGGAAATATTGTGCACTTCACACGTTTCTATAATTGTTTTGTTGAAAATGTCCGCTGTCGAGATTTACGAGCGTCTGCTTGTTTTGTTTAGCTGGGGACTATAAACAGATCAGGGCTGTGGAAACGGAAAGCCTGTAGCCGGTATTTCTGTACTTCCGTTTTCACACTTTAGGAGACATAGCTTTTCCAGCCTACTCTAGCTCTCACGGAGAGCAGGTCTCGTGGTGCAAATGTACATATGAAATAAACCACGGCAGTTAAGGCTAAAGAAGACCTTGTCGTCATGACCAGTTATTGCTCCCCATGTGACTGTCAACAGACACGACAGTAGACATTGCTAACGTCTAGTACCGTAGTGTTAACGTTAGTTAGCTAGCTTGGTATCAGCTGGCCGTGACGTGTATTAGGCGACAGCATTGCATGACAGGCATTCTACTGCCTGTACTGGTAAGTGTAGTTCTTTTTGAACACTTTGAGTGTCCGCTATTAGCCATCCCCTGTTCCCCCGGCGCCACGCTAAAATACAGTCACTTTGGCTGTGCGTCACGATGGCTGCAGAGCTATATCTATATTCTATATTATAGCTATGAAGACAATACTATGGTCATTTGAGTCACTTTCTCCCGTCGAACATGCAAAAAAGAGATAATCTTTTCATGTATACATTTGCGCGTTATCCCGTGGTGAATATTGTATAGTTTAGGAGTGATCTGGGCTAATTCCTGAAAAGCTGAGTTATAGGGCGCTATGTGAATTTTACTGAAGTCGTTGGCGTTTCTCGCCTGGACACGCTACTATTTCCAAATCAAATGTATATAATAGGTATTATATTTCATCATGAATGCATCAATGGGGGGGGTAGTTTTTTGATGCTCTGATCGTCATCAACGGCATTCGTTTTGAACACCACACACGCTGATCAGCTGGATCGATATGAAATCATTGTAGGATCAAGGTGTAATTGACATCAGATAGTCCTTACCTTTGTTCTGGGTTATTCCAAAAATAATATTCCAATTGTCTGATCGTGATTTCCAGTATTGGTGTCCAACGGGTCCCCAACAAAATCCGGCACAACACATGCATCGAGTGTCCTGGACGTGTTCCAATGTGATCGGGTGAACCAAAATTTGCCTGGACCAAAATTCTGCGCCCGGAGGGGTTTAGATGTGACACAGGGTCTGGAACAGGGTTTCAAAGGGTGGGCAATACTGCCACCTAGCAGGATCTGGCCGGTACTGCACTCTCAGGGTCCCAGTATGCCTTTTAACGGTAACATAGAGGTCCGTGACACTGAATAGAATATTAAAATCGGGGAAAAAAAAGGAAAAACCATCCAAAAACGTAATATAATATTTTTGGCGCCCAACGGTTGTCGAGCAAACACGTAATAATACGTGGTTGGCGCAGAATGAGTTAGCGACAAATTAAAAACCTTATAACTACCTTTATTTCAACCAAAAAATGCTTAAACAATAATGTTAGTGGTAGAAGGGAACACATTTTGTGCACAAATGGAAAGCTTGCCAATGTTCATGAGGCAGAATTGTTACAATAGCCGACAATCCATTTTCCCAATAATAAATCCCTAAACGGATGCACCGGCCGTGCGGTCCAAAGTGACGTCAGACTACACCTCCCTATTGCAGTCGCTGCCCGTGAGCTGTGGAATGGCATCCCCCCTCGACATAAAGTGCACTCCCTCTCTGTCCGTCTTTAAATACTGGTTACAAACCTACCTTCAGAGGAAATCGGGAGAAGAGATGGGGGAAGACATGCAACACAAGACCTTGGCCGGATTCGAACCCGGGACGATTGCGATTACACTGCGGGCGCAGCTAAGTGGTGTGCCACCTTGGCCTCCCAGCCTTTTAGTCTGGATGGTCTGATCTCACACCTACCCTGTTTTATGTTATGTATTTGTCATATTTGTATTGCTTTCTTTATCATGTTTTACTGTGTTTTATTATACTGTAATTTATACTGTATGTACAGCACTTTGGTGCAACTACAGTTGTTTTAAATGTGCTTTAGAATGAAAACATACTTACTTACTTACTTACTTACTTACTTACTTACTTACTTACTTACTTACTTACTTACTTACTTACTTACAAACGGGCCTGGGCCCTGAGGAAGCAGGCCCTCCTATGAACCACCATTCCACAACTCAGTGATGTAGACCAGGCAGGATGGGGGGTCGGGGGTCCTGGGGCCATAGTTTAACCGTTTCGGGGCCAACCACGGATAAATCCGTGTTTCGAATCCAACGGTTGAGGACCCAAGGTTGTTTTGGCTTTTATTCCATTGTAATAACCTACTCGATGTCACCGAGCTGCACTGCAGATCTACCCTCCTCTTCGAATTCTGAAAAGTGCATTACCGGCCAGATCCTCTTAGGGGCGCTGTCTCGATAATGCAGTGTGCCCTGTGGCAGAACGGTGCACTATTATTTT
This sequence comes from Notolepis coatsorum, assembly GCF_963971535.1. Taxonomy (NCBI): domain Eukaryota; kingdom Metazoa; phylum Chordata; class Actinopteri; order Aulopiformes; family Paralepididae; genus Notolepis; species Notolepis coatsorum. The sequence continues at coordinate 102,597,959 of NC_140179.1, forward strand.
TTTTTACTTTCAATGGAGTTTCCAGTTAGCTGGATTCTGGATGTGCAGCCTAGTAGCTTGGAATACCTTTTGCGACGCCGAATTCACTATGCAGTAAAGGAATATATCATCAGCCAATGGACATATGGATCTACCAGATGGCAATCGATAACTGGGAAATGCTTCGGGGGATCCAACCGGCCCACGGTAAGATCTTTTTCACGTAAATTACATGTCGAAATCCCTTATAACGCTTATATTCAAGACGCTATAAAATGAGAACGTATTGATGACATTTTTTTTTCTTTAAGCCATTTTGAAGGGACGGTTTATGGTCTCAATTGACAATGAGAATGGACAGATAGCAATACTATAAATTATAGATTTAGCTCTACAAACAGCCCCACGGACTATGCAAGTCTGTTTAGAAATGCTGGCCGTCTACAGTGATTTTAGACGGATCCAAATGGCCACGAATGTGTTAATCGGGGGGGCCACAGGGCCATGTAAACTATTGTTTTTTTCTCACATTTTCACTCAAATCTGCTTTCGGGCAGTGGGGAAAGATGAATTGACACAAATAGGGCAAGTTGCAAAATTACACGTGGAAATAGCAAGTCATCTTTCATGCATGTGTCATATTCCAGCGCATATACAGTGGGATTAGTAAGAGACGACTCACTCTGCGTTCATTTCAACACGTGACGCATTTGAAAATGCGCACATTAAAATAGTATTTCATCTCCCTAGCATCACCACATCCAGGCCAGCGCAAACCAGATGGGGACTTCGACCTATTTCCAGTCGACACACAAAAGGCTGCATCAGCGAAAAAGCGGGCAGCCGATGAAAGCGGACAAAGATGAAACGGCAAAGAAAATGTGACAACATGTCCTCGAGGCCAAATAAGCCCCCGCCCCCCCGATAACAAGACAATCAGTATACATATCAGTAACGCAGTAGTAACCCTCAACCAATTCATTTCAACGCACACGCATACCCGACAAAAGCATGCATGCCTCATGAGCTTTCTAAAACAACAGCTCATCTGTCCTGTTTCTCAGATCGTGTCTATTGTTCCAGGGGTACATCTGTCCTCAATCAGCACCGCCTGCGCTCCGAGGGCTGGCCGTTGACTCTGCGTACAGCGTGGATTCCATTGTGTTTTTTCGAGCCTGTGATGTAATTGCATGCGCAAGAGTAAAAAAAAAAAAAGAGAAAACCTCAAGCCAGAGACAATAAACATCACAAACACATGTTTGTTTACCCGCCAACCAGAGCAGAACATGTGGAAGCGGTGTTATAAAGCGGCAATACCAAGATGTTAGTGGGGGCCTGGTGCATTGTGGGAAGCGGGATTACTTCCAGATCTGGTATAAATTGCTCTCTTTCTCTCTCTCTCTATCCCCTGTTCCCTCTTTGTGTCCATCTCTCTCTCTTTCCATCAGCTCCTCTCCCTGTCGCTCTCTCTTTATTACTTTGCCTCTTTTCACCACCCATTTCCCTCTGATCCTCTCTCTCTATTCTTCCTACTACAGTATCTCTTTCTGTCTTGCTATATACATATATATCATACACACAGACAATGAACAATACGATCTGAATCAGCGGCCATATGGTGACCAGAACCGGAACAAAAAAACATTCAGAACAGTTCTCAATGTAAAGGGGAAAAAAGAGAAAAAGTAGTCCACACACACATAATTGAAGCCACGACCCGCTCAAAAGGCGCTGTTCAAAGGCCTGTATGGAGCCATTCTTTTTCCGCTGTTAAACAGCGACTGTCGGTCCGTTCAGGCTGACAAGCGCTGAACTCTGACCCCCAACCTTCACCCGTCACTAAGTCAACCTGGGGTAATACGAGTCCCAGAGGGCCGCCATAAAAGGCGAAAGCATTTTACAACGAAGGAGCGCAGTGGGAAAATGAAGATCACAGACGCTCACAGCGGAACTCCCAAGGACCTCACAGTGAAGTGAATGGAACAATTATTCTGTCAAAGTCACTTCGGCGTGTGAGCTGGAAGTCTATAGGTCAGGGGGACGTCGGAGAGACACTTTCCTCAACGTCGTCAAAGACGGTTGTTTTTTTTGTTCTCCGTGTCTGGGTGACTCTCTGTGGCTCCCGATGCGTCTCTCCACTCTCCTTGACCTCTCTCACGTTCTTTTAACACGTCTCTCTCATCTCTCTCTTTCTCCCTATTGATTGATTGATTGAAAATTTTATTAACAGATTGCAGAATGGGTACAACACAGTACGGCTCAATACACACAATTGTTAAGGGGATGCAGACCAGAGAAAGACGTTCGTCTTGTTTACATCAGGGTCCCCCATTTTCAATTCCTAATGACATTTATGACATACACGACATACAGATATACAGTACTGCTACATCTATACATTTATGATATACAAGATATACAAATATACAGTACTGTTTAACAGAGATCCTAAGAGAAAATATATACATTCGAGGGGGAAGAAATTGTACATTAGGAGGGGGTTGGGTGGGTGGGTGGTGTAGGGGTTTGGACATTTACGGGGGCCAGTTTCGAATTGCAGCCTCCTGTAGGTGTTCTTTGAGGGCGGTTTTGAAGGTGGGTAGGGATTCACATTCCTTTACAGCTTTGGGTAGGGCGTTCCACATTGTTGTGGCATAATTGCGAAACGTGTTTAGTCCCTTGTTTGAGCCGAATTTGGGTTGAACATGATTTGTGGAACTCCCTCTGGTGTTGTGGTTGTGGAATTCACTGACCTTTGGGAAGTATTTTGACATGTACATGGGTATCTTAGTGGTGTAGTGTAGTGTATCTTGTAGACCAGGCCCATTGCAAGCTGCTGTACACTACTCTAAGCCTTCCTAGGATGTCAAAATGGGCAGGGGTTATGTGGGTTTTAGGAGTACGGTCAAGCAGTAGTCTGACCAGTTTGTTTTGTGATGTTTGTAGTCTTGTTTTTAGTGCCTTTGAGGTGCTTTGGTACCATGCGTTGCAAGCATAGTCGTAGTACCCTTGAATGAGTGCTCCTGTTAGAGTCTTCAGGGTATTCTTGTTTACCAGAGAGGAGATCCGGTAGAAGAATCTTGTTTGTTGGTTGACTTTCTTTATTACATTGGTTGCCATTTTGTCACAGGAAATATTTGCCTCTAGGATGGAGCCCAGCAGTGGAGGTTATTCAATGACAACACCTGAGGCAGAAATTCACTCATAATTATTATTAATTTACACATGTTCATCACATAACTGCAGTAATGGCGAGCTGTCAGTCACTTAGTGCCACTTTTCTGCACGGGTTGATCTTAGTTGATTATTATCCAATCAAAATAGGCTATTTGAGTCATCTAAGCCCCACCCGTGCATTTTTGCGCACGCCACTCACGAACGGGGATTGAATGATTGACAGCCCTCAATGTTCTGACACTCAAATCAGAGAAGAGCTGTAACAACACAGTAGGCTAAATTAAACTTTGCGCCAACATTAGGACTGCAGCGTGACTGTGATGATGTCATCACCAGTGATCTCCAGTAATCGGAGATAGTATAAGGAGTTTGGGGGAGGATTCGTGAAACATGTGTTTACCTGTGGCCAGGGAGAACCGGGAGTTGCATTGAAACCTACCAAGATAGACCCCCACGACCAAGGTTATCGGACTACCAGGTCAGACGGGCCGACTTAGTCTCGCTCTTAGTGGGCTGGCTGGGGAAGACGAATGGAACCGTTTTTCATCAGAAAATATCGAATGATGGATTTAATTTACAAGTGATCAGATGGGAGGGAGTCTATTTACGAGGGACACTATTTCCTGTAACGTCGTCAATGGTGAGTGAAATTCATTTTTTCTTTATATTTAGTAGCTGTGTGGGGTGGGTCTGTGTTGATTATGAATTAATTGGCTGTATTTTACTGCATGCGTTGCCTTTCTGTGGGTAACCAGCGATTTATTTTGGTCCGCTGTGGCCTGGCCTCTGTGTGCATGTGTGTGTGTGTGTGTGTGTGTGTGTGTGTGTGTGTGTGTGTGTGTGTGTGTGTGTGTGTGAGTGTGTGTGTGTGTCGTTCAGTTCCTATAGTGCTGAGTGATGTGCATCTGAGATTGATCTGCTGATGCGTTCTGTACAACATCTCCTCTCCTCCTCTTCCTCTCCCTCCTCCTCCTCTTCCTCTCTCTCCTCCTCTCCCCTCCTCTCCTCCTCTCCTCTCCCCTCCTCCTCCCCTCTCCTCCTCTCCCTCACCTCCTCCTCTCCCCTCCTCCTCCTCCTCCTCTCTCGTGATGTTTGTAAGTGAGGCGTGTGTGTCAAGAGTTACACCAAGGTATTTATTACTAGTGCCTGTTGTCTTTAACTGTAGTGTCTGTCTGCTGTCTTCATAACCACTGTGTCTGTACTTCTTTATTACATTTTATTATTTCTCCCGTCCTCCCCAATATTTTTAACTCACAGCCACCACTGCCACACACATTGGGGGATGTTTTAAAAATATAATTTAACATATAATATAATAATTTGTGCTTCGCCAAAATATTTGGTCAGCAGCCGCCACTGGAGCCCAGGGCCCTCATGCATCAACGTGTTCTACGCACAGATCTGTGCTTACCCTGTGCGTACGATCATTTCTAAGCAAAGAGTGGGATTCATCAATTTGAACTTGAACTTGACTTCGTGCGTACATCTACGCACAGTTCAGACCTGGCGTACCTAGCGCCCAGTGGTAGAATATATTATTACAACAAGGAAATGAGCTTCTGTGCATAATAACACTGGCACGTTCTGTACGAACCGTAGTTCATTATAGTTCATTGTAAAATAGCAACAGTAGTGTAATTATGGTCAAAACCCTATAAATAGCATTTGGAATAATAGATCTTTCTCTCAGAATGAATGCAGCATGGTTTATATAGCGTTATCGGAATATACGGGGTGTAGGCTACTGACTGACTGCGCTCCGCGTAGCTTGATTGATTGATTGATTGAAACGTTTATTAACAGATTGCAGAATGGGTACAGTACAGTACAGCTCAGTACATACAATTGTTGATTGGGGATGCAGACCAACTTTCGTCTTGTTTACATCAGGGTCCCCCATTTTCAATTCATCATAAATCATAAAGCTCAACTCGTTATTATTCTGCGCAGACCGCAGAAACACGGGACGTTTTGATTATATTTAAAAGGCTTTACGTTAAACGAAACAAGTGGAACTTCGAAGCTGTAAGCAGAATACAAGTCATATGAATATAGTGTTCTTCCCCCTTTTTACTGTATAAGAAAGAATAGAAAACGCATTGCAATGACACTATAGTGGACAGACTATGTATATGATGGGATTCAAGTTCGCGTTTTTGTTGCTCATAGGCATGCTGTCAGAGTATGATATCTTAATCAAACATTCTAGAACATTTGTCGTCACAGATCATGTCCTAATAGAACATAGGCTATGGCATGGATCGTGATATTGTGTGGACTGTTATTATTACTGTACCAGTACCACCCATTGTGACTACAGCCTTGTGAGTCCCGCACACAAACATGATGGAATTCAAGTTCATGTATTGAAAGGCAGGCTATCATACATGCAGTGAGATTCATTGTTCTTGTATATGCTCTCGTATTATATTGTTTATATAGGCTACCCAATACTGACATCAAAATAGATTGTAGTATGCCTCTAGAAATCATATGCAGCAGGTAGAAGATTGACGGGAGATCCATCGCGATTTGGAATAAAATTGAGGAGAACTTTAATCCCTGGGGTATTAATCAAACAACACGGGAAAAGGCAGTCATATTCCAGCGCGGTCCTTATTAGCCGACAACAAAATAGATGCATCTAAAAATCATATAGCCAATCGAACACAACTAATAAAGGCATTCATATTACAGCACGGTTATAATGACACACAACCAACGCCAAACAGTGGTCAACGAACGGTCTTTATTAGTATTTTGAGCTGTCCAGGCAGAATTGCAGCAATGGTCTTAGGGAGCCGTTGATATCTGACATCACCGTTTACGAGTCCGCCTTTTATTTATCCCACAATACGCGATAGTGTCTTCTTGGTTCGACAGCAGTGAACAATCTTCGTGGAGTTTCTCAGGGTTCCGCTCGGGTCCGTCCATTATTTCACATCCCATGGGGGGTGTTTCCTCATTTTCATGACCATATATGGATAATCATGCACGAGCATTGACGGTAGAACAAAGTGGTATTCATCAACACGGAGGACCATAGAGCCTGCGTACGCACGTGTGATGAATGCCGACTTCCCTGTGCGTGCGCTAGTTCTACATTCCGTGCTTACGTGTGGAAGTAGGTCAAGTTCTACGTCCACGTTGATGCATGAGGGCCCAGGTATGTAATTTCATCTTTCCTTGTGACAATATTGTCACCCACTGTAACAGAGAAGCCGTTGGGCTTGCTGAGTTTGTTATTTGATCCAAAGAGAATGGACTCAGGTGTAATGATTTTGTTTGTTATCAGTGAGCCAGGTGCAGATTCTGCCGAGTTCAGAGCTGAGGGCTTTTTCAACCTGCAACTTGTCCCTGTCAGAGACCAGCAGGGCTGAGTCGTCCGCGAACAGGAACAAGTTGCAGTCACAAGCTGATGACATGTCATTTGGAACAGTAGCAGTCCTAGTATGCTTCCTTGTGGAACACCGCAGCTTACTGGGAGGGGGGGGGGGGGGATAGTGTACTGTTTACCTCTACAATCTGTTCTCTCCCCTCAACGTCGTCAAAGATGGTTGTTTTTTTGTTCTCTGTGTCTGGGTGACACTCTGTGGCTCCCGATCCGTCTCTTCACTCTCCTTAACCGTTCTCACTTTCTTTTAACACGTCTCTCTCTTTCCTCCTATATGCCTCTTGTCTCTCTCTCTCTTTCTGTCCATCCACCCCCCTCCCCCATCTCTGTCTTCTATCTCTCTCCGCAGACCTCTTTTCTCACAGAGATCTGATAATTGTCTTAAACCTTGTCAGCGGTCTGAGCTTGTCTTCTGTTGTCTCAAGATGGGCCAGGCAGATTGTCGTGTGTGTGTGTGTGTGTGTGTGTGTGTGTGTGTGTGTGTGTGTGTGTGTGTGTGTGTGTGTGTGTTTCTGTTCTTGCCGATGCTATATATTCTTACAGATTATGTGTTTGTGTGTGTATTTGTGCACGCCTAAGTGGGTATATATACTGTCTTCTTGGGTATACTGTGTGTGTACGTGTGCACATATGCGTGAATGTCCAAAAAACACAACTGAATGCAAATTTATAAAACCATCCCCATCTATGTCTGTACAGTATATGCGCACTGCAGATGCATGCATGCCAAAACCATTCCTATCTATGCGTGCATGTGGGCATGCACATATGTACGCACATCCATTCTTATCTGTGTATGTATGTGGGCCGGCCGTCCCTGGGAGGGAGACACGTGTGGGGCTGGATCCTGCCGTCTCTCCCTCGCGCCTGACTGGGAGTGTGGGAATGTGTCATCCAATATCATACCTCAGACCAGGCCTGAGAGACAGAGGGGGATAGAGAGAGAGAGAGAGACAAGAGAGAGATAGAGAGAGAAAGAGAGAGAGAGGGGGGATGAGAGAGAGAGGGGAGAGAGATAGAGAGGGTGAGGATGGAGAGAGAGGAGGAGAGGGAGAGAGACAGTGAAGTGAGAAGAGAGAGGGGTGGGATAGAGAAAGAGATAGAGAAGGGGGAGAGTGACAGTGAAGAGAGGAGAGAGGGTGAGACAGTGAAGAGAAAAGAGAGAGAGAGAGGGGGGAGAGGAGAGAGAGACAGTGAAGAGAGGAGAGAGGGTGAGACAGTGAAGATAAAAGAGAGAGAGAGAGAGGGGGGAGAGGAGAGAGAGACAGTGAAGAGAGGAGAACGAGTGAGACAGTGAAGTGAGGAGAGAGAGATAGAGAGAGAGGGGAGGATGAGAGGAGGAAAGAGGGAGGAGGAAAGAGGACAGAGAAAGGAGGAGAGGAGAGGTGTGCTCTGATCTGAACACAGCAGCATCAATGGGAAGAAGACTGAAACAAAACTTAGACTGGAGGTTATTAATTAGGCTGAAACTAAACTTAGACTGGAGGTTATGGCTGCCCCCATATTTGCAGCCATTAAAAATTGTCCATCTGTCCCACAATACATAGCGTCATGCAAACAGTAGATCTGCTATGTCAGCTGCCAAATGTTACAGCTAATGCTAGTTACAGATACAGCCATTAGTTATATTATCATACTGGCCAATCGCGTCTCGTTCTTCGCCATTATGAGATATCTCTTATCTCCTAGCACATAATGTGCTCACGAACCAACAAATGCACTCACATGCACGTGACCAGGCCACGCCCCCGCGTCCCACTATAAGACGCCGGACATGGTCACACTCTACCTTCCTCTTTTTTCTTTCCAACACGGAAGTAGCAGTGCACTCCGTGAACTAGCTGTTATGAAACGCAGGGAGAAATTACACAATGTTGGGTTTTCGCCAGAAGTTCACCAGCCCCTGGAATCTTCTCGGCACATCCTAACAGCGCATCAGGCCTGTCCTGGGTTTTCCTCGTCTCGTGACAGCGGACTGAGGGACGTGCACGGGTAAGGCCTGCATTGTCAGGCATTGATACTAGCATGAGTAATACTGCTCGTTGTCCCGTGAGACAGCCGAGTGATGTGTTGGCGCGAGGGGCAGGATATTTGGGAAAACATAACGTTCCTACATCCTAAACGATAGATAATCGATGTTGAATGGGCCATAGTAATGTCAATTTAGCAATACAATTTAAAAAGTTATAGCCCTGCAAAGAAGGTAAACATCTCCATAGGCTTAGAGTGGTGGCAGAGAGTGGTATGAGACGGGCAAACTCCGTGGCAGTTAATGTGTTAATGAGATATTATCGTCAATAGCCGACTGTAAATTTGTAGTTTAAGATCGATGCCAGTAACATATCATATGCACCAAAATGTTCATCAATGGGAATACCAAGTTATTTATATATAATGTAAATCAGGGGCGTATCTAGACCCAGCACTCTACTGGGGCACAGGGGGGCACAGATTTTTTTTGCCGGTTTTGGGCGGTTTTTGGGCGAAAATGGGTGGATTTTGTAACTTTTTTTACTTTATTTCGGTTTTAGGGTTAGGTTAGGGTTATGTTATTTAATTATTTTGGGGAGCCAGCCCCCCAAACCCCTGAAATGCATAGAAATCTATGAAATAAATAAAACAATCTGACATTTATATTAAAAAGAACTAGCCCCCCAAACCTATGCATTTTGGAACAGTTACTATATATATAGTCAAGAAAGCATTTAGTCATACTTAAAGTTTAAAGTGCTTTACTTGCATTGAACATTGCATTGAACATTGAACATTGAGGAGACATCATTAGAAAGCACAATGTATGTTTCCATAGTTACGCAGATGACACACAATTGTACATCTCCGCTGAACCAAATGATCACACAGCTATAAACTCCATTTCCGCCTGTCTCTTAGCAATAAACAAATGGATGACGAACAACTTCCTAAAATTAAATAAGGGCAAAACTGAAATCCTACTAGTCGGTCCTATAACAAAAAGAGAAATGTTACAGAGCAATATGGGGCAACTTACTCCTTGGATCAAACCCCAAGTTAAAAGTAAGTAACCTACACTGGCTTCCGGTAACATTTAGAATTGATTTCAAGGTCCTCCTCCTTATATACAAAGTATAAACATTGCGATCATCTACTACTGGTCTATTGAAGGTTCCAAGCCACAGTCTAAAGAAAATCGGGGATGCAGCCTTTGCTAACTATGCACCAAAGTTCTGTACCGTTAAGAGGCTTAGCTTGGCATCACACTGCACTATCTCGCGTACGTGCACGCGTACTGAATAAATTCCACAAATGTACCTCTAATACCAGTATTAGTCTGACCACACCCCTCATCAGCTTACCTTCATAAGCAGGTGTGTGGTCACCTGCTCTCCTCCTTCTCGCTTTCACCACAAGGAAAGTGCCTCGGTAGTACCCCACTTGACGTGTTTGTTAGTTGAAAAGAGTTGTGACTGGTTTACATTGTGCTTAACCTTTTTCTTCTCTCACTTGTTGTATAAGAAAAAGGTTTGGGTCATAATGTATTCCGCGGAGAGTAGACCCGCTAGACCTACTCTTCACCACCGATTCTCCATTCCCGCCTCCGTCGTGCGTTTCGGTGCTGGGCTGTTGCCACTCTCGTGGTTGCCGACCCAGCCCGGGAGACTGCCGGTGGATAGTTTTCCTCACCGACGAGCCGAGGGTTCGGTGCCGTCGCTCCGGCGATGGCCTGATCTCGACTCTGGTTCCTCTGTTTCTGGGGAATCGCCCGTTGATGAACGGGGGATTGTCTTAGAGCCGGAGGATTTGCGACGAAAACTTTTTGCGTCTGCTCGCTCACGTCGCAACATGGTGGCGTGCAGACGCGAACGGCCTGGGTTTGGGGAATTGCTGGAGACCAGCGAGGCCGCGTCCGACTCTGGATTTCTGATGGAAACTGAAGACTTCATGGAGGAGGCGGACGGGTTCTTGTATGATGGTCCCGTGGAGGAGAGTATCCCTCCTCCGGAGACCCCGGAGGGGGGAGAAATGGCTCCACGGGGCGCCTTGTTCGAGGATGTCGAGGAACCACCTTGGCCTCATCAGCAGGATGCCCTACTGTCAGCCGCATCGGATTGTGGCTCCTTAACCAGTCGCAGCCTGCTGTATGCGAGGGATGCGGGGTCGGTGGAGGAAGGTTCGCAGGGGGAACTGCGGGCCTTGTTTCCCGAGCTCATGGCGGTAGCCGCCGCCGCAAACGGTGTGCCGCTGCCGCTGCCATTGCCTGCACCTGTCCCTGATGACCTCATAGGCCATCCCTGGCAGCGTCCCCCGGTGAGAGGGGTGGACGTTGTCTACCCATTTTTCCCATCGATGGGGGCCTATGTTCGTCTGGGTCAGGCGGTGTCCAACATCATGGGACTAACTCCCGCCTACGTACCAGTTACGCGGGTGTCGGGGTTAGTCAAAGGTATGGGGGAGGGCGTACCTCGGCTTGACAATCCGATGGCCGCGCTCCTCTGTCCGGATATGGTGTGGGAACCCCTATGCAAGCCGGTTCTCCAGGGGAGGTCGGCTAGGCGATTGGCTTATTGGGGTGACCAGTCATTCATCGCTGGTACACAGTCGCTGGCTGCGGCGTCTAACATCGCCCACCTGGCTAGATTTGTATCGGGGATAATGACGGGCGGCGCGGATCTGAACGAGGTAAAATGCGATCAGATCACCCAGGCTGCGGGAGCTGTTCTGCACCTTTCCCAGGTGCTGGCCATAGCCATGGGGAAAGTGCGCGCCCTGGCCACCCTGGGCCAGCGGCATCTTTGGCTGGAGCAGGCCCGTGTGCCGGAACGGAAGAGAGCCCCTCTTCTGACGGCCGCCCTCTCCGACGCTGGCCTGTTCGGGAAGGCCCTGCAATTGATGACCTCAACATGCAGAGAAATGGCAGAGGAGAGATCCGTCCTTCAACCCCATTTTCCGCCTCCCGTCCTTGCCGGTGGGGGCAGAAGGCTTCCGCGACGTCGAGCTGTCTCCGTCGCCGCTACCACTACCTCCACCGCCGCTGCTGGCCCTGCCAAGAGGGCCAGGGGACGAAGCGGCGCTTCGGCCACCGCCGGCCCATCCCAGACCGGAGGAGACGTAGGGAACGTCGTGTCCAGCAGACTGTAACCTATCGTCCCTCCGGGGCTCCCCGGGGTGGCAAGACTCGAGCGGCGCGAGGTGGCAGGCGCCGTTAAGAGTGACTTTTCCCCTTTGTGTCCCCTCCTCTACACCCTTCCCGGCCCCTCTGTGATTTTGTGCCTTACACTTTAATTAATAAAAATAGTTCCCTGATATAAGGGGGACTGTGTTTGGCCGAACAAACTGTGTGTTTCTTCAATACAAATCATGTGGTGGGGTTGTGTATATATGAATCTACCCTGTTACGTTGGGGGGTGAGTTGTGTTGTGTTACGAGTTTTAAGCAAGGTCTGCAACTTACACTCGGTAATAGGTTCTATTAGCTTGATGCTCCACATGCAATTAGAACTGGTGTTATTCCATTGCTTTAACTAAGTATATGTGTTTCACAACGCTGTGTTGTTAGTTGCAGTAATGCTCGTACGCACATTTTCATGGCCTAGCCATTACTCTCGTTCAGCGTTCTTCCTATGTGTAACATAGGCTACGGGTATGGGATTCACGCACAGGCGACTTGTGTTTTGTTGTAAACCCTTTTTACACTTTGTGGGTAGCAGGCATTGTATTAGCTTATGCTATATTTTGTTCTACCGGAGGTTTTCAAAATGGCTACGGTTGTTTTCTGTGTGTAGGGATAGAAGGTGTGTTTTCGGGAGGGGGTGTCGAATAAACCCCTCCTTTTTCCCACTTGATTGGTTTAGAGGATTTGTTGATCTTTTCTGCTGAGCCAGTCAGGGCCAAGCCAGTGCTTGACAGGGGGGGGTTATTCTACCGACTCCTGTTATGACAGGATCCGGTGGGGTTTCCCCGCCCGTTGTAGCGTTGTTGCTATGGCGACGCCTTCCATGAGCTGGTGTCTTAAAGATGTCGAGGTTGGGCGCAGGACTTACAGCCTGCTGCGCCCGTTTATGTGTCAAACTTGAGTCTGTTGGTCACGTGTCTCACAGTTTACATATCTTTTTCTTGACCGTGGTCTCATGTGGGAAGGTGTTTTCTGGGGGAGTCTGGTCTTACACTCTGATTAAAAGGAGTGACTGGATTAAAATCATGTGAAAAACAGGGTTTTTACTCCCAGCTGTGCAGTTAGGTCATACGTGTGATGCCTTTTCTTTATTTTATAAAGAGTTGAATGTGTCTTGATGGATATGAAATGAGGGTCCCTGATGGAAACAAGACTAACGTCTTTCTCAGGTCTGCCTCCCCTTATCTTTTGTATGTATTCCTGTACTGCAGTCTGTTGGGTAAATATTTTCATTCATTCATTCATGGAGTTGATTGCATCTCGCCCCTCTTGTCGTTCCCTGGGCGTCTTGGGGATTCAATATGGTGGTCTAAACGGCCTATTGTTGATGTGGGTATGTCAGAACGCACACATAGTGCTGGCTCAGGATGTGCTTTTGGCCGTTTGCTGACTGGCGCGCCTCGTTTGCTTTGGTAAAACAGCGTTTTTATGGAGCAATTGGGATGGGGGTTTTTCCTCTTCCGACATCCTGTGTGTTGTCGATGGGTTCCCGTTCATGTCAGGGGATGATGACGGAATGGGTCTGGACATATGGGGAAGGGTCTCACGCCCTAGGGGTGGGCCGCCGGACGCGGTTCATACCGACACGTCTGGGTGGCGCCTTCTTTTTTATGTTGGGATCAGACGCGCATATCTGCCCCTTCTCCTGGGGTTGGCAGGTCGGCGTGATTAGGGCACGGGACTGGTTCTGGTCGCGCTGGTCCAGATCAGTGCACCCGTTGTCCGCTGGGGATGCAGATCTGCTGTTCTGGTACCCTGAGGGACTTAGGGTTTTTTCAGGGGGGAAAATGCTAGGTCGATCCGGGTGTCACAGGGTTGTGCGTTATGGGACCCTTTTTGATGTATTCTGCACTGTCATAATGGCTTATGGCCGTGCCGACCTGTACGCGTCCGATCTCGTCGGATCTCGGCCGCTGTACGGGTTGGTCTTGGTTGGTACTTGGTTGGGTGACCTCCTGGGAATACCGAGTGCGGGGTGCTGGGGCTGGTCTTCCATACTACGCTCTTCTCTTGCGTTTGGCGCTGAGGAGCCTGTTGGGTGGGGTTAACCTCCTTTGGGATCCTGTGCTCCCCGTATCGCCGGGCCCGGTCCGGGGTGATGCTCGTTGACCCGTAGGCCCGGGATAGCCCTGTTGGGAACCGGAACGCGGGCTGCGGCGGTGCCGCAGGTGCGTTTCGGGGTTTTTCCTGAGGGGTTATGGGACCAACCATTGCATGGGGTGATGCCTGGGTGGTTGGTTCTCTGGTGTGTTGCTGCAGTGTCAACTCCCGGTTCTCCGGTTGAGGGTGCCCCTGCACGTTCATGACGTCTGCCGATCGTATGGGCTTTTCTGTGGGCAGCTGTCAGGGGCCGAGTGGTCTACGGATCCCACTTCTGACGTGCTGTTTGAAAGCTTGATTATGCGACAACGCCAGCATACGCCCCTTCCGCCGGGGCGGCTGTTCAGCTGTCCTTTCTGGCGCCTGCCTCGTCCGCAGTTTTTCCAGGCTTGGGTTGACAGCCTGTTGCCTGGTCTTCCCCGGTGCACTGCCTGTTTCCGTTGGTTGCCTCTTGTGTGTTTAACCGTGCTGTCTGCTGTTGCAGGACTTGTGTTCCAGGCGGTGTGCTGTTGAGGAGGACAGGGCCCGCTCGGCTGAGGGGCCCTTGTCCGGATACGCTGGCGATGTGGGGGGCGGGGTCACTAGGTGCCCCCCTGGTGGGGTCTTGATGCTGGCATCATGGGCTTCTCCGGGCCCCCATGTCAGGGAGCCCAGTCCTTTGGTGGATCTGGGCCTTCCTTCGCGCTCCGCTGCTACGGCCTTGCCACGGGGTTGGGTTGGCCCTTGACCCCGTGATTCTGGGGGCAGTAACGAGGTGGTTTCCTCCGTTCGTTCCCGGGTGGCATGCGGGTTGTGCGTGTGTGTAGTCGTGGGGTCAAGCCACGGCTGCTCACCCTGTGCGTTGGGTTGCTTGAGTGCCTCTTCGCACGGTCGGGTCCGTCGCCTTCCCGTGAAGCCCCTAATAGGGGGGCTACCCGCCATTAGGGGGGGTCGGGGGGGCTCGGCCCTCCCTGTTCTGATGGTTGTGGGGGGGCTGTCAGCGGGGTGTATTTGTCAGCCAGCGGCTCCGCTTGGCCTCCCTTGTGCAGTGTGATGCCAAGCTAAGCCTCTTAACGGTACAGAACGATAGGTTATGACTATAACCAAGTTCTGTTAGTTAGAGGCGATGCTTGGCATCAGACGGCCGCTGCAGCCCTTGACCTCACCTTGTGGTGAAAGCTTGGGAAGGAGGAGAGCAGGTGACCACACACCTGCTTATGAAGGTAAGCTGATGAGGGGTGTGGTCAGACTAATACTGGTATTAGAGGTACATTTGTGGAATTTATTCAGTACGCGTGCACGTACGCGAGATAGTGCAGTGTGATGCCAAGCGTCGCCTCTAACTAACAGAACTTGGTTATAGTCATAACCTATCGTTATGGAACACACTACCTATGGACATTAGATCTCTTAATATTTTCAGAAATAAGCTAAAAACGTACCTCTTCACCATAGCCTTCTAATACACCCCGCTGTTGATTGTACTGTAGCCTATTTTACTCTGGCCATTCTATTGCATAATTTTACTATCTATTCTACTATTCTATTATTGCACTGTATTATTGGTGTGCAAACCAGTTAACTTACAAAAAAGAGCCTGTTGGAGGATTTCAACAAGATAAATGCGACAACAGTGCAAAATATTTCACTATAATATTTCAAAGCGAAGTATTTGATCATGTTAAATGATCATTTGATCATGTTAAAAAAGGGAAAATAAAAAACATCTGTTAAAAAGAAAAAGAAAAAAAAAATCAGTGGGGCACAGATGATCATCAGTAGGGCACGTGCCCTACTGATAGTGGTCTAAATACGCTGATGATGTAAATACAAGTGGACCCAGAATAGACCCTTGTGGGACATCTTTACTAATTTCAAGAGAGCTTGATTTGATCCCATCGGCAACAACAGCTTGAGTTCTCCCTGAGAGATAATCATAAATCCAGTTAACAGAAAGCTCATCTAATTCTATGGAAGATAGCTTATTTATTAAAATGTTATTGTCAACCATGTCAAACATTCCTAATTCCACTGTGTGTAACATCTGGTGCTCTGCATGCCTCACATTCCTCCAACACACCGACACATTAGGTTCTAATCCACACCACCCAGCTACGTCACATGGTGGGGGACGAGTTTGTGTTACGCAACTAAGCTCTCACAGCGTGTACTGTACATATCTTATACAATTAATAGTAATAAACTGTTAGATCATTGATGCGCCTCAATCTATTTATTGTTTTTTTCCTTATCTGTCAAGGACTGATAAAGCAGGAATAAAGAAAGACTGGTAGCAACGCTAGCCTGTTAGATGTACACCACAAATATAGAATGTACCCTATGTGTTATATATATATATATATATATATATATATATATATATATATATATATATATATATATATATATATATATATATATATATATATATATATATATATATATATATATATATATATATATATAGTATATATATATAGGCACCTGTCATCTGCCTACCAAGATTTCTGTCATGATGATGTAGTAGAACCCCCACACCACAGTCTCACACGGGGCATGAGGGTGATACGTCGCGCCCCCCTCCTGTCACTCTGTTGGGGTCACACGGGAACAAAGCAGCATCCATGAGGGCCGCCACACCCACCTCATCACCTGACCGTCACATGAACCCCCCCGAAAGTCACAACAACAGGCGGGCACTCTTAACCAACCACTCAAAGTCTATTAAGTCACACTCTCACTCACACCGCAGAGAGATGGAGTGACAGGAAGAGAGGGAAGGAGAGCGGTGAGAAAGATAGGGAGAACAGATTAGAAAGAAAGAGAAAGAAGGAAAGGAGAGCAAGAGAGAGTTTGGTGGGAATAATCCGTTGGCCACCAAGCTCTTGTTCCTTTACCTTCTGTGAGGTCGACTGTGCCGCTAATCCGAGTTGAGCCATTCACAAGAGAAACACAGGTTCCGTTAAGCTGCAGCCCTATTTTCAGAAAATCCGCCTAAAAGTACATGCCCAAGTAAATGGAAAATTGCTCCACTTCTGCAAGGTCAATTTGCATGTTCTTGGTATCTAGGAACATCTAGGGACCTCAGGCAATGTATTCCCAGTGTCAGAAATATTGTGTCTGTTACTATGTTTTGAGTAAATCGTAATGAAACAAAGGAGAATATAAATTCAAATGTCTTTTTGCATCTTTGACAGTGAATAACACCATGTTAAAAGTGTGGTACCTCCGACTTCGCTCACTGAGCTCATTCAGCACCTTCTTGGGATCAAGTGTACATGTACAAAAAATCTAAGCAAATGAATAAAGGGAAGATGATGACAGAAGGATTTGTACATACAGTACTGAATTATAATCCATTTGAATTATACATTCAAAATTGAATTATGAACGGGCGGTCGGGTGGCGTAGTGGAGATTGCGCTCGTCACCAATGCAAGAGGCTGCGGTCTTGACTCCCGGAGTCAGCATTGCCCTGCGGCTTGGGCCGGTCGTCATACTAACTCGTTTGGCTGAGTTAGGGGGAGGGAAGTCGTGGGTGGTAATCTGGCGTTGTGGACAGCGACGCCTACAGGTCAGGTCTGGGCGCCTGCTCAGCGAAAGGCAGGAAATGGTGAGGGCAGCGTGACCTCCCACGTGTTACGCTTCACCAATGAGAGTCCTCGCTGCCAGGTGAAAAAGAGAATCACTGGCTGTCTCTGCATGTGTCGGAGGAAGCATGTGGTGGACTTCAGGGTTCCCTTGTACCGACCAGTAGGAGGAACATGCGGACAACAACGAGGTAGGGGAGGGGGTTGAATTGGCATAACGACTAAATTGGGATGGGGAGAAAAATAGAAAATCAGAAAAAAAAAAAAAAAAAAAAATGAATTACGAACTATAAATTACCTTATTATGGCCAAGTCATATATCTATTGATAGGGGAAACGCTCATATTTCCAATGGCAGTGTTAAATCTGGATTTAGTCATTTCCTCGCGTTTTCAGATAAAAGAGTGATAGAATTCCAATTATTCAGAGAAATTCTTATTTTCGGAAAATTTTCAAAACATAGTGCTGAAAAGATACACGTTGACTGCTGTTTTGATAGGGTTAGGGTCTTTACTCTTGGCTACAATTGAAAAAGAAACACAACATTAATTAATACGGTCTGTATTCGATTTATGATAAAACAGCAGGGTCCCCAGATTGGGGGACCTTACAGTTTAAGATTTTTTTTAGAGCGATTACTTATATAAGCACGGCATGTGTTTTTTTTGTTTCCCCTTATCAACCACATGGTCTAGATATGTTTCATTATTCACCCCAGTCTAAATATTCGCAAGGAGGGTCATGTCCTGTGCCCCCGCCACTACCACCCCCTCTCATCCCTGTGGGGCTTCAATAAACTAAGAGATAATAATTCATGAGGACATCCAGACATGACGTCGGCAAGGAGACATTTTATACTCATCGCACGAGACAGTGAGATAATTTCACAGAATGAGCTTAAAGTGCTTTGAATGGTGAATGTTACATTTATAAAACATTAAAGATCCAGTACAATGATGTTTTAATTCAGTCATAATAAATTGCTGAATTGCTGTTAATGTCATGAGTATTGTTTTTTTCAGCTTCAGATGTAGCATTTGATTTGTTCTTAACTCATTAACTCATTGGCTGCCACTCTGTTTCCGGGATATGGCTATGCGCTGCCACGCATTAAACCAATGGAGTCCGTCACCTTGTTTGCAGGGCTATAACTATATTCTATATTATAGCTATGGATGCAATACTATGGCCCATTTGACATCAAGTATCAATCGTTCAATATGTGAAAAAGAAAAAAATTGTCCATCCATACATTCCCGTTTTATACCGTGGTGAATATAAGTATGGTTTTAGAGCGGTCTAGGGTAATTCCTGGGAGGCTAGTAATAGCCTGCGACGTGTATTATACTAAATCCATTGGCATTTTGTCCCTACACACGCTACAATAAAAAATTCAAATGCACATGATCAGTATTATGTTCCATCATGAATGCACAAAAGGGGGGGGGGTAGTTTCAGATTAATTGATTGTCAATAACGGCATTCATTATTACAACAACATACGCTGATCAGGGCGATGGCTATGAAAACAAGGCACAATCAAGCTGAAATTGACGTTCAATTGCTTTTTTTTTTTTTTTTTTAAACTTTATTTTTTAGCGTTTATCGCTTTTCTGGTCAAGCATGACCGACAGTTGTAGGGTGAAACGGGAGAGAGAGCAGGGGGAGACATTCGGCAAATGACGGCGAGTCCGGGAATCGAACTCGGAGTCAACCAGATCCGTGACGCAGCACGGAGTCCCGCGACGCAGCGCGGTAACATGGTGTGCTACTGGAGCACCCCGTTCAATTGCTCTTACCTGTGGCCGGTGGGATTCCAAAAAGAATATTCCAATTATTTGATTGCCATCTGGTAGATTGTATGTCCATTTGGCCCACGACATAACCCACCACAGCATAATGAATCGGGGGTCCCGAAAACGATTCAATGCGATCGGGTGAAGCCCTCGGTTCAGGTTAGTAGAAGAGAGCAGCACCCGGAGTGTTTAGTGTGTGGCACAGCCCAATACACAAGGTTTCCAAGGTTTGATTGTCAGTAATGCCGTTACTGACAATCAAATAATCAGAAACACCCCCCCCCCTCCCACCCCCTTTCATGCATTCATGATGGAACATAATACCTATGATATAGATTTGATTTTGGGATAATAGCGTATACAGGCAAGAAATGGCAACGTCTATAGTGGAATTGACGTGTAGGGCTATAACTCAGCATTTCATGAATTACCCTAGACCGCTCTAAAACCATACTTATATTCACCACGGTATAACATGGGAACGTTATATTTGCTGACGACACAGTGGTGGTGGGCCTGATCTCTGCCGACGACGAGAGGGCCTACCTGGAAGAGGTCAAGGTCCTGGCGGGATGGTGCCAGGAAAACAGCCTCTCCCTGAACGTCAGCAAAACAAAGGAGATGATTGTGGACTTCAGGAGGTCGGGGGTCAAGGACTACAGCCCCCTCAGCATCGACGGGGCACCGGTTGAGAGAGTCAACAGCTTTAAGTACCTCGGAGCCTACATATCCGAGGACTTGACATGGACCACACACATTGACAGTGTTGTGAAGAAGGCACGACAACGCCTCTACTTCCTCAGGCGCCTAAGGAAGTTCCAAGTCAGTCAGAAGATCCTTAAGAACTTCTACTCATGTACAATAGAGAGCATCTTGACTGGCAACATCACCTCCTGGTTTGGGAATAGCACTGCACAAGACCGAAGCAGACTACAAAGAGTGACACGTTCAGCCGAACGCACAATTGGAGGGGGGCTCCCCACCCTCCAGAACATTTACAACAAGCGTTGCAAGGGCAAGGCTAAGAGAATCATTAAAGACTCCAGTCACCCGAACAACTGCCTCTTTGAACTGCTGCGGTCAGGCAAGCGATACCGGAGTCTCAAGGCGAGCACAGAAAGACTCAGAAGAAGCTTCTATCCCCAGGCCATCAGACTGCTAAACGAACAATGAACACTACACAACAACAACCACCAAACGCACATAGCACACACATCCACACGCACACACTCACTTTAAACAGACACACTGTAGCACCCACTCCACACACTTTATAGCACACACCCACTTTAAACAAACACACTGTAGCACCCACTCCCCACACTTTATATTTATTGATGAAGGATTGCACTACAACTCGTACACCTTACTGTAAATTGTACCTAAATTGTACCTCATCCCATTTCTGCTTTGCACTATATAGTACTGTACATTAGTACACTGCATAGTATTGTATATTATATGGTAACTCAGAACATTGTACATATGTCTATACCGAACACTGTGACCTCATTTTCTTCTTCTAAATTACATGCTATACTATGTTATTTGATACTATCTTGTCTAGCACAGTCTCTGGAGCGTAACAGTAAGAAGCATTTTGTATGAAAGTATTCTGTACTTCTGTATGACAACTATTAAAGAAACTTGAAACTTGAAACTTGAAACTTGAACGTATGTATGGAAAAATGTATTATTTTTCACATATTGAACGATAGATATGTGATGTCAAATGGGCCATAGTATTGTATCCATATAATATAGAATATAGTTATAGCTCTACAGACAAGGTGACTCAGTCCTATCTTTTATAACGTGGCAATGGCGATGGCTAATCCCCGGCAGTCAATGAGTTAAAGGGGCACGTCACCAAAAAACAATGCAGATTTATTTTGCACATAATCTCACACATATCCAAAAACTCCAAAGAGCCATAATTCAAACGAATTTACTCCAAATAACTGTCCAACTACGTGAATGTTGGTACAGTATGTAGGTTATAGGTAGGTTCAAAAAATTTATCAGACCAAAAATTATAACGCAAGCATTTACACCTTAACTCATCATGGGCCGCCAGAAACGTTTCCGAGGGCCGACGCTGGCCACACTTTGAAAACGCCTGGGTTAGACGCTGTTGACGCAGGAGATAAGAGATAAAAAAAAAAAAAAAAAAAATGGGTGTGATATGGATGTTGTATCCCTGCCGCTGGAGACCAGAGGCAGATCAGCAGGATCGCAGAGCTTTTTGTGTGCTTCTCCATGGCTCCATGTCAGCGATGAAAACCGGCATGGTGGTTCACTGAGCCTGCCTATATAGAGGAATCGAAGCGTGGAGCTGATAAAAAGAGCTTGACAATGGGCGCAAATGAGCGAGGTGTGTTTAGGAGTTATGCCTTTATTCGGCTACCAAGTTGATAGTGTTTATCTTTGGAGTAAATCCAG